>NC_061112.1:9931972-9947668 GCF_002878395.1 Capsicum annuum | reverse complement strand
ATTCATTTTAAATTATATTTATAATATCTTGGCGGATATCTAAATCTAATTTTATCATAATTAGGTAGTATGTGTTTTATTCTTCTAGATTTTAAATGGATTATTAATTTTGATTCAATACTAGATATTGATGTAATTAAGTAGGCTAATCTTTGTGGGTTTTCTTTTGTTTTATTTAGACTTATATATTCTGAATAATTACTAATTAAAGATTCTTTAATTTTTTTAAAAGCTTCTCTATTTTTAAATGGTCTTCGCATAATTAATCTAATAATTTATAGGTAAATTCTAATAACTCTAACATAAATTCTAATAACTCTAATAACACTAACATATATCTCACTTCCGTATTTTTTGAATTATTGGGCTTTGATACTATTTGTAGGGGATGCGGATATGTAATAGATGTAATAGATTCAAGGTTATAAATTTTAAAAGTAGCACCTGCATATTACCTATTACCGTATGATTTTTTTTTCTCCTGTTGCGCATAGAAGTAAGGTAGCGAATGTGCCTCTGTCAATATCTTTGGAACGTTGTGTATTATGATTTTAATTCAAACAAAAATTAGATAATTATTTTAACATGTTATGTAATATAAAGTACAGAAGAACAAAAATAGAGAAAGAAATTAAAGTAATTATCATTTTTGTTGAATATCCTCTTGAAATTTTTCAAAACGAAGAAACTCTTTTATTTAGGAGAAATTACTTCTAACTTTTGTCTAAAAATAGATAGATCTTCATAGATTTTATCAGAGAGAGTTTTGGGCGGAGTGAAACCGCCTACCCACTTTTCATTTCCTCCACAACCTCACCTAACCATTATCATATACGCACTGTTGCTGCACATTTACCAATGCAATTTGTAGCATATAAGAATGTTTTCACTTGAAGGATTTCTAGATTCCGCTGATGTTCTTAGACAACTCCTCTTTCAAATTTACGTCATTTCTCTTGGTTGAAAGTGCCGCTTCTTATATGATAGTCTTCTTAACGCCTACAATTTTCATTTGGGTTTCTCAACAGTTTGAAACGCATCAATTGCAAGTTTCTTTTTCCTTTTTCCCCTTTACATCCTCGTTTTTTTTTTTTTTTTTGCTTTAACTGAGATTTTGAAATTACACTTGTAGGGTGTGTTCTGTAGAGAGGAAAAATATTTTCTAAGAAAATAAGTGATTTGTTACTTATTTCTTGTGTGTTTGGTATGAAAGTAAATATTATTATCTTAAAATTATTTGTGTTTTTTTTACACAAAATTAAGAAAGTGGGTTGACTAGGGTGATGAGTGTTGTGGTAGGGGCTGGGCTGGGGCTGGGGCTGGGGCCGGGGGTTGAGATGAGGTGGAAGGAGACAGCGTTACTTGTTTTCTACTTTCATTAAGGAAGTCAGTTTGTTTCCTTGAAGAAAATATTTTTCAAAAACTTTTGCCCAACCAAATGTTTGAATCTTGCAGAAATTAATTGGATGTTTGAATTTTGCAGAAATTGAACTGCATTTGTGAGCTAAAATGGCAGTCCTTAAGCTCCCAGGTGCAGTAACGTGTGGAACTAGTGGTAGAGAACTTGCAGGAGGAACGTTAAAGAAAGCTTTTTTAGTTAAGATTTCAACATGGAACAAAAATCATGGTCGTTATCTTGGATCAAGATTTGCAAAAAGGTCTAGATTGGACAATGTTGTTAAGAATTGTGGGTTATCAAGTGATGAAGATGCTGCGGAGTACAAGCTAGATTCTTCTCATCTTGAAGAGAAGTTTGGCTCAACCAGAGATCGACTCTTAAATGGGTCTTCAAGTGATGGAGCTATGTAAGATTTCCATCTTAGTTCTTTTCTTCTTTTTGTTAGTAGTTAGGAGGTAAACATTGGAGAATCTCCAGGTCATCTGTTCTGTCGAAACCTCTTTTGTGCACATTGGTGATTTTTCTACATAAAAGGGTATCAGGGAATGTGTCCCCCCCCATATCTTGTTTGTATGTTTTTTCCTGGCATAATACATAACAGACACTCAAATTTGGCTTCAGCTGGCGACTAAGCATTCCATCTTTGAGAATGTATATTCAGATACTTCAACTCGTCTCGTTGGGTCTGTTGAACAGTCCAACTTTCAAAATGATCATTGAGACACCTCCAAAATTTATGTGCCACATCCATGTCGGGTGTTCACGAGATATATTAGGGACGAGTTGGAGGGTTTAGTTGCCAGTTGAGCAGAGGCGAACCCAGGATTTGAAGTCTGTCGGGTGTTCACGAGATATATTAGGGACGAGTTGGAGGGTTTAGTTACCAGTTGAGCAGAGGCGAACCCAGGATTTGAAGTCTGTGGGTGCACCACTGTTGTCAAAGGCGCGCATTAGCCCGGAAGCAAGACTCAAAATGTGTTGAGCTCTCTCCTTGCTTAATGTGCAGTTTAAGTTTTAATTTTTAAGACATACTTTTCCTTGTCAATGAGGCCTTTTGAAGAGACAAATACTAAACAATTGATATTTCACTTTATAAAAAAAAATCAATTTCTTTGTTCATCTATTTGTCATTCATGCTTATATTATTAGTCTTGGACTAGACATATATTTATATGTTTTCTCCCTTTATGCTTTTTTTCGCTAAATCTCATGCTTTATTTGTACTTTGTGCTTAAACAAAATGGACCTTAAAGCTTTTTTGCGCCTTTTGCTTTTGATAATACTGTGGTGCACCAATATTATCTTAACGTAGACGTTAGCAAAACTTTTAGTGTCGATTAAGGGATATTATCATATTCGATTGGTCGCCAATGGCATGAACAGTACTAAAAATAAATATATAGAACAAATATGAGTTCTAAGCTAATAACTTTACTTTCTTAAAATATGAAGTTCAACTAATATGTTGACTTTTAACATTTTTGAACCATCGGTTGTGGTAGCTTAATGGTCAAGGTGGGTTTATCATACAAGGTGGTCGCAGGTTCGAATCCCCTCACTGCAGCAATTTTTATGTGGACATTCATTCTTCTTTGGGTGCACTTTTTTATGTTATAAATTTAGTAAATCTGAAGCACTGAAAATAAAAGCAAAAATATTGCGCCAACCAGCGCACCAAGGTGGACATTCGTTCTTCTTTGGGTGCACTATTACCTATATTCCAATTTCTCAAGGTATATAAACATATATACACACAATTTTTTTCGACGTTAACGGGTGCACGTGCACCCCCACCTATACATGTGGGTCCGCCTCTGAGGTGTCTAGATGTGCACTCCCAAGGTTAGAGTGCTTACTTACCAACTAAGGCTAAATATGAGTGTTTCTTTATTATTATGCCTTCATTCAAAGTGCATTGGTCACCACCATAAAAAAGATTTTGTTATGAAAATTAGATTCATTGGGAAATTCTACCAAGACATACAGTCCTGTGGTACCATTGAGAGTCTCTCACACAATAGGGGCAGTTCAATTCTTACTGTCCTCATTCCCGCTTCCCTGAGGTAGTAAATTATTTTCTTAAAAAAACTGGAAAATTCTAAATTTTAGACCACAGTGCATTGTCAGGGACATCTGTTGATCAATCGCCAACTCAGGATGTACAAACCGAGCTTATAATGCTTTCTCTGCCTGCTATTGCTGGACAAGCAATTGAGCCGTTGGCACAGCTAATGGAGACAGCTTATATTGGACGAATGGGTTAGTTATTGTCCCTAATTCCATTAAGTGTATGCTCCTATCTGCATTAATACTGCTAGTGCCATCCCGTTCTTTCTGCACTCTTTCTTTTGAGAATGGTGTCTTTGTTTGTGTGCTAAAAGCCTAAAATCCACTAATTAATTGATTTCACTCAGATTATGTGTCACTTAATGCTGGTTTCCACTTCAGTTGAGCTTCTATCTTCCTGGCTGATTCTGAGAAATAAAAGTAAGACAATAAGGGATTGTTTGGTACACCGGATGGGATAAGTAGGGATATCCCACAGGTGGGTGGGATATTCCATGAGACTATTTTCTCCCGCCCTCCACATGGGATAGTAATCCCATCATTTTAGCACAAATCCTGAGATAAAATAGTCCCAGGACTAAGTAATACCTTATACCAAACATAGATAAAGTTAATCCCGAACTTTATCCTGAGATTATTTTCCTTATCCCTCGTACCAAACGACAAAACTTCAGTTCTTCATGTTGTCGAGAGGATGCAACTTGATTCATCTGATCTACCTTAAGATGAAGCTTCTGGCCAAGATATGTTTGCCTGCGTATTGCACCATCCTCTGTTACATGTTCTAATCAGGTGGTCTCATGAGCTTACCTTAATGTCTATAATTAGCTAAGATGACCTCATGCTCTGAAGAAATTCAAGCATTCATAATAAGCTATCAAATGCCAGTCTCTTGATTTTTCTACTTAACTTTGAGATTTTGTGCTTCTTTCGAGCTATTGCTTTTTTGAGGATTTTGTTTTCCAATTATATTTAGTTAGCGTGTGTTTCATTTATTCTAACTCAATCCTTAGATCTTGTTTTTTTTCCTCTTTCTGTTATTTGTATAGATCAATGTTTAATGGAATAGTGAATTCCAGTTCATTCCTGAAAAGCTCTTTGCTTTGATTAAAGGTGCATTGGAGTTAGCATCAGCTGGCATTTCGGTATCAATTTTTAATATAATATCTAAGGTGTTCAACATCCCTCTTCTGAGTGTGGCAACATCTTTTGTGGCTGAAGACATCTCTAAGTATGCAGATAAGGATTCAGCTGCTGGTAAATTTGCATAGGTGCTAAAAGGGGATCTCCTTATAAGCATGCCACATCTTAGATTACACACAACATACTCACAAATTTATTGGTATATCTAGGGAAATGGTAAAAAATTAACAGATAAAAACTATTTGGCTGCCTCTGAAATAGCATTTTCCTGAAGCAGCTGAAAGAAAGGCACTTCCGTCTGTCTCCACTGCCTTAGTTTTATCTGCTGGGATCGGTTTGATTGAAGCTGTAGCAATGTATCTCGGTTCTGGACCATTTCTCAGCATCATGGGTATATCAATGGTAAATAATCCTCACTGCAGTATATTTGGATAGCCTGATTTAAATGCTAATATATTTAAGCTTGTATACTTGCCAATTGCAAGCCAACATATAGGCTTGCAGATTGAAATTGCAATATAATAGCTAGAATCTTGAACCTTTTTCAACAGGATTCAACCATGCGAATTCCAGCGGAGCTTTTTCTTAAACTTAGAGCACTTGGTGCTCCAGCTGTTGTGCTTTATCTGTCTGTACAAGGCATCTTCCGTGGTTTTAAGGACACAAGGACCCCTGTAATATGCTTAGGCAAGTCTTCTAAACTATTGGTAGAATATTCAAGAAAAGGTTTTAAATATTAGGGGTTAACCTCTTTGGTTAATGCAAAATGTACAGCTCCCTAGCCCAACTCAGCCAACTTTTTTTTTTCCATGTAATGCCTTTGTGTACTTTGCATCTCTACTAACATTCATGTTGAAAAAAGTACTATATGTTCTTGCATATCTTTAAACAGCGGTTTAGGAATCATTACATAATTGTTTGTAGTTTAGTTTTTGGTATTGTAAATATATTACTGTATATGTAGTATACACATCTAAGTAGAGCACCTATTTTGCTTTTATTTTATGTAATGACATTTTCAGGGTCAAGTCATGTACTAATCAATCATAAAAACAGATTATAGCAGAAAATTTATATTGAGCTGTATCTGAAAAACAAAAAGCTCTTGGAGAAGTACTAATTTACCTTTTTGGTTTGTAGTGTCACTAACATATACTAGGGGAAGAAACTTTCTCAGGATATTTTTCTGCATGAAAGAAGCTAAACTGACTCTTGCTCTGTTAGTTGAGCATGCATTTTATTTTATTGAAGTTATGAATAACTAGACATTCTTTAAATATCATTTAATTTTTTTTCTAACATTAACTGGTGGAAAATGGGTGGATGTTGCAGGATTGGGGAATCTGTCAGCTGTAGTTTTCTTTCCCATATTCATGTGTACTTTAAAACTGGGCATCACTGGTGCAGCCATTTCTACTGTTGCATCTCAGTATGTTCCTGGAAACTTCTACTTTGTTTTCTTATAACATCTGGCAAAAAGAATCTAATGACTTTAAATTGCAGATATATTGTGGCCATTTTGATGTTATGGCATCTTAATAAAAAGACTGTATTGCTGCTGCCAAGCATTAAGAACTTGCGTTTTGGTGGCTATTTAAAATCGGGTAAGTGATGTTGTTCAGCTAATTAATCCTTCTGACAAGTTTTTGTTCCAAATCGCAAATTGTCCGAGCTGTTGTATATAACTTTTTCTGTTAGTGCATGATAATTAAAAAAGTTGCTCTAGTGCATTTCCCATATTTTGTTATGCATGTTCTTTTCCTTCACAATGGCTAGATGCTTTTAGATGTTTCATTACTTTGGCTTAAACAGGTTTATAGTTACAGTCCTCTCTGGAAGAGTTATAAAACAACTGCATGAGCTAGAAGCTTAGTTCTAAGTTCCTAAAAGGAATGTACTAGCAGTAATGCCTTCATGTTGTTTGACTGTAGTTGCAACTTCTGGAAATTCTTGAAAGAAACAAAACATTACTCCAGCACTTTGTAATTTGATCCAGCTCTTAGTACTCTGAAATTGAATTTCAAGTATTAGCTGTCCTGATTATTAATTTATCAGAAATGATGTTCCTGTAATTGAGCTAGCCTGGATATTATTTGAGAGTCTGCATTCTCTCGTGTTAGTCTCTGAGAGAGTATGTTTTGAACTTTCATGCGTCCTTAGGTGGTTTCCTTCTTGGGAGAACATTAGCTGCTGTTGTTACAGTAACTTTGAGCACATCAATGGCGGCTCGATTAGGAGCAATACCCATGGCCGCCCATCAGATATGCTTGCAAGTATGGTTGTCTGCCTCGCTACTAGCAGATGCTCAAGCTGCATCTGGTCAGGTAAGCATTTTTGAAGTTTTAAGACCCTCAGTTAACATTTGTTCCCATTTTGAACAAGTTTCCAATATATCCGCATGCTGATGCTGGAAACAATATTAACTGAATCTATGAGCTAATAAGCCTACAGGGAACATTTTCTGTAGTTCTGATATGGATGTTAAAGCCTTCCCTTGGAAAATTTCTTTGTCATAAGAATAAAGTCCCGGTGGACAAGTCTGTAGTTCTCAACAGACTTCAGTTGATTGTCTGCCTTTTATTACAATTACTAAACCATTTTGTTTGATTCATGTTGCTGGAATCACATGTACATCTGTTTACACTGCATGACAACAACAACAAAATACCTAGTATAGTCTCACAAATGAGGTCTGGGGAGGGTAGACTGTATGCAAACCTTACCCCTACCTTACCGGTTGCGAGCCTATTTCTGGTAGACCCTCGACTCAAGGAAAGCAAAAACACAACAATTATGGAGACATAAGCAGTAACAACAAGAAGAAGATAGTAAGAAAACTGATGCATCAAAGACAATAAGTAGTAAGAGAAAATTAAGAATGAGAAATACAAAAATAGTAAAATAATAAGACAACAACAACAACAACAACAGTCCCAGTGTATTCCCATAAAGTGAGGTCTGGGGAGGGTAAAATGTATGTAGTCCATACCGCTACCTCCGAGGAAGTAGAGAGACTGTTTCCGATAGACCCCCGGCTCAAGATATAGAATAATATGCCAAGATCGTAATGAAATATAAAACTGGATGGGTAGCATAACAAAATAAAAGGTAAGAAATAATAACACTAGATATCCGAGAAAGGGACATAAGAGAACGAACAATACGTAATAAGAAATAAGGAAAACGGATACCCATGTAGTAGTCACACACATTCACAGACCTAAGACACCTATCACACCCAACCTCTCCTAACATCAACCTCTCCTAACATCTAGCCACAACCCACCTGCTCACACTAGCCTTCTACCCTAATCCGCGACCTCCACACCTTCTTGTCTAGGGTCATGTCCTCGATAAGCTGAAACAATTCCATGTCCTGACTAATTAACTCCCTCCAGTATTTTTTTGGCCTACCTCTACTCCTCCTGAAGCCATCCAAAGCTAGCCTTTCACACCTCTGAACTGGGGCATCCGTGCCCCTCCTCATCACATGCCCAAACCATCTCAACCTTCCTTCTCGCATCTTATCCTCCACCGAAGCAACTTCCACCTTCTCCCGGATAGTCCCATTCCTAACTTTATCCCCTCTAGTAAGGCCACACATCCAGCGCAACATTCTCATTTCCACCACCTTCAATCTATGAATAAGTGATTTCTTAATTGCCAACACTCCGCTCCATACAACATGGCCGGACAGACTGCCACTCTTTAGGATTTGCCTTTAAGCTTAAGGGGTACCTTCTTATCACAAACACTCTCGAGTCGAGCCTCTATTTCATCCGGCCTGCTCCAATACGTTTAGAGACATCTTTATCAATCTTGCCATTCCCCTGAATCATAGACCCAAGATATTTAAAACTATCCTTCTTACAAACATCCTGAGAATCCAACCTCACCACCACACCGTCCTCCATACACGAGTTACTAAACTTGCATTTCGAATACCCTGTCTTGGACCTACTCAACCTGAACCCCTTAGATTCAAGGGTTTGCCTCCAAACCTCCAATTTCTCATTCACACGCCTCCGCATCTCATCAATCAACACTACATCATCTACAAATAACATACACCACGGCACCTCCCCTTGAATCCTCCGCGTCAGCACGTCCAACACCGATGCAAAAAGGAATGGGCTAAGAGTCGATCCCTGATGCAAACCAATCTCGACTGGAAAATGCCCTGAGTCACCTCCCGCGGTCCTCACCCAAGTCTTACGCCCTCGTACATGTCCTTAATAGCTCTGATGTATGCAACCGGAACTCCTCTTACCTCTAAGCATCTCCAAAGCACCTCCCTAGGGACTCTGTCAAACGCCTTCTCCAGATCAATGAACACCATGTGCAAATCCCTCTTCCTTTTCCTATACTGCTCCACCAATCTTCTCACCAAGTGGATTGCTTCTGTCGTCGAGCGACCAGGCATAAAACCAAACTGATTCTCCGAAATGGACACGACCTTTCTCAATTTCCATTCAACCAGCCTCTCCCGAATCTTCATAGTGTGATTCAAAAGTTTAATACTCCTATAATTGTTGCAACTCTAAATGTCACCCTTGTTTTTGTATAACGGAATCATCGTACTCCACTCCAAGCCTCAGGCATCCTCGCAGTCTTGAAAATGACGTTGAAAAAATCAGTCAACTATCTCAAGCCTGCCCCACCAACATATTTCCAAAAATCCACTGGAATCTTGTCAGGCCCCGTCGCCCTACCTCTCCGTATCTTACGAACAGCCTCTCTGACCTCCTCCACTTTAAAACATCTACAATAACAGAAAACTCGGCTCTCCTTCGAGCAATCTAACTCCCCTAACACAATACCCCTGTCCCCCTCCTCGTTTAAAAGTCTATGAAAATACTTCTGCCATCTCTTCTTAATGTGAACATCCTCCACCAAAACTCTACCGTCTTCCCCCTTAATGCACTTCACTTGATCGAGGTCATGACCCTTTCTCTCCCTAGCCTTAGCAAGCCTACAATAACAACAGATCCAGTATATTCCCACAAAGTGAGGTTTGGGAGGGTAAAATGTACGCAGTCCATACCACTACCTCCGAGGAAGTAGAGAGGCTGTTTCCGATAAACCCTCGGCTCAAGATAGAGAGTGGTATACCAAGCTTGTAATGAGACATGAAATAGGCTGTATAGCATAACAAAAATAAGAGATAAAAAAATAAGAACACTAAGTCTCAGAGAAATGGGAAATAAGAAAATTACGAACAATACGGAATATGAAATAAGAACATGGATACCCATGTGGTAGTAACATGCCCTCACAGGCCTAAAACACCCACCACACCCAAACTCCCCTATCACCTAGCGATTTCCTGCACACTCACCCTAGCCGTCTACCCTAATCCGTGACCTTCACACCTTCCTGTCTAGGGTCTGTCCTCAGTAATCTGAAGCAGTTCCATGTCATGCCTAATCACCTCCATGCAGTATTTCTTAGGCCTACCTCTACTCCTCTTGAAGTCATCTAAAGCTAGCCTCTCACACCTCCGAACAGGGGCACGGAACCATCTCAACCTTCCTTCTCGCATCTTGTCCTCCACCGAAGCCACTCTCATCTTCTCCCGGATAATCTCATTCCTAACTTTATCCTCTCTAGTTAGTCCACACATGCAATGCAACATTCTCATTTCCGCCACCTTCAATCTTTGAATATTGGAGTTCTTGACTGGCCAACACTCCGCTCCATATAGCATGGCCGGACGGACTGCCACTCTATAGAATTTGCCTTTAAGTTTAAGTGGCACCTTCTTATCACACAACACTCCCGAGGCGAACCTCCACTTCATCTACGTTTAGTTACATCCTCATCAATCTCGCCATTTCCCTGAATCACAGACCCCAGATACTTAAAATTATCCTTCTTACAATTCCTGAGAATCCAACAATACCACCACATCGTACTCCTGACTCGAGTCACTAAACTTGCATTTCAAATACTCAGTCTTGGACCTACTCAACCTGAACCCCTTAGATTCAAGAGTTTGCCTCCAAACCTCCAATTTCTCATGCACCCCTCCCCCCGTGTCTCATCAATCAGTACTACATCATCCGTAAATAACATACACCACGGTATCTCACCTTGAATGCTCCGCATCAACACGTCCATCACCAACGCAAAATGGAATGGGCTAAGAGCCGATCCCTGATGCAAACCTGTCTCGACCGGAAAATGCCCCGAGTCTCCTCCCACCGTCCTTATCTGAGTCTTTCCTCCATTGTACATTTCCTTAATTGCTCTGATGCACGCCACCGGAACTCCTTTCACCTCTAAGCATCTCTAAAGAACCTCCCTAGAGACTTTGTCGTACGCCTTCTCCAAATCGATGAACACCATATGCAAATCCCTCTTCCTTTCCCTAAACTGCTCCACCAATCTTCTCACCAGGTGGATTACCTCTGTCATCGAGCGTCCAGGCATAAAACCAAATTTATTCTCCGAAATGGACACTACCCTCCTCAACCTTCTCTTAACCACCCTCTTCCAAATCTTCATAGTGTGGTTCAACAGCTTAATACCCCTATAGTTATTGCAACTCTGAACGTCACCCTTGTTTTTATATAACGGGATCAACGTACTCTATCTCCAAGCCTCAGGCATTCTCCCTATCTTGAAAATGGCGTTGAACAAATCAGTCAACTACCTTAAGCTTACCCCACCAACATACTTTCAAAATTCCATCGGAATCTCGTCAGATCCCGTCGCCCTACCTCTCCGCATCTTACGAATAGCCTCTTTGACCTCCTCTACCATAAAACGTCTACAGTAACTGAAATCACGACTCTCTTCCGAGTTCTCCAACTCCTCTAACACAATGCCTCTGTCCCTCTCCTCATTTAGAAGTCTATGAAAATACTCCTGCCATCTCTTCTTAATGTGCCCATGTTCCACCAAAACTCTACCGTCTTCCCCCTTAATGCACTTCACTTGATCAAGGTCACACCCCTTCCTCTCTCTAGCCTTAGCAAGCCTATACAACCTATTTTCCCCCCCTTTCTCCTCCAATCCCGCGTACAAGCTCTCAAAAGCCGCTGTCTTAGCAGCTGTAACAACTAACTTAGCCTTACTCTTTGCAACTTTGTAAGCCTCTCTATTCACCCGCTTCTTCTCTTCATCCTTACTCTCAATCAACTTAACATACGCCCCCTTCTTAGTCTCTACTTTCTTCTTAAATTCTTTATTCCACCACCAGTCCCCCTTATGTCGACCTGCCCGACCCTTCGAAACACCCAAAACCTCTCTAGCCGTCTCCCGGATGCAGCTGACCGCCTTATCCCACATGACATCTATGTCTCCCCTACTTTCCGACACCCCCAAACCCGCCACCTTCGTCCCTATCTCCAGCGCATTAACTGGCGTCAAGCTACCCCACTTAATTCTAGGCCGCCCCTCTCCAACCCTACTCTTTTTGCTCTTTCTGATACACAAGTCCATCATCATCAGCCTATGCTGAGTCGACAGATGTTCACTCGGAATGACTTTACAATCCTTACAGAGAACCCTATCCCCCTTCCTAAGCACCAGAAAGTCAATCTGAGTCTTGGTTGATGCGTTTCGGAAGGTAATAAGGTGGTCCTCCTTCTTCGGAAAGCTCAAGTTCACAACCACCAACCCGAATGCCCTCGCAAAATCCAACAGAGCAACTCCCTCACCATTTCATACACCGAAACCAAACCCTCCATGCACCTCATCATAACCTCTCGGAGAAACTCCAATGTGCCCATTGAAGTTCCCGGCTATGACAATCTTCTCCGAGCTAGGCATGCTTCTCACTACCTCATCCAAAGCCTCCTAAAAACTCGCTTTAACCTCCTTTCCCAAGCTCACCTGCGGCGCATACGCACTACACACATGCAGCGTAAACCCCCTAATGATCATCTTAATTGTCATCAGCCTATCACTGACCCTCTTAACCTCCACCTGCCCTCTTAGCTCCTCATCCACTAAGATGCCCACTCCATTACGACACCTCTCACTGCCTGAGTACCACAACTTGAAACCATCCACATCCCTGGCCTTAGTACCTACCCACTTAGTATCCTGAACACGCGCAATATTAATCCTCCTCTTCTTAAGAATCTTTACCAACTCTACGGACTTACCCTGAAGGGTCCCTATATTCCAAGACCCTACCCTCAACCTATCTTCTCGCGCTTGTCGCCTACCTCTACCACCACACACCGCCCCAGCTCTAACACCCGCCCTAGACCTCACGCCTGCACCAGCCCTCCTTTCTTCACCCCCACTGGAAGCCGCCCTCAACCCCAACCCCCTCGGACATGACCCTATTCCACTATCCGCCCCTACAGCCACCACTTAAGGACCAAAACCAATCCCAAACACAGTCCCAAACCGATACACAGGAATACACAAAAACAAAGCACCAAAAGGGAAGCAGGAAAAGAGGAAAAACTCGATCCAGCCTAGCAAACTAGAACAACACAACACATATCCACCAATCAGCTAAAGCAGACTGTCACAATTATACTCACAGGAAACAAAACACTACAAACAAAATAGTAAAATAATAACTAGTAAAAGTATGCAGACAACAAACTAAAACAAACTATTGGCAGGGAAATTAGAGCACACTAATGGCCTAGCACCAAGGACTACAAAACCAATAGTAAAAAACAGTGCAAACTGCGACAACAGACAATCTGAACAGATTAAATGCAAGTCAAGATACGAGAAAGTAATAGTAGAATTAGTACGAAGAATGAAATAGCAAAAGGGTAGAAGTCACCGGGTTACGCTTGTAGCCAAGTCCTCTTTTCCTGCGTGGTATGTTGGATCTCAACAAATTGATGCCGAAATTGGTCGCCGAGATAGTCTCGCCGGAGCTTCGTCGGAAGTGCTGCTGGAGTCAGATCTGATACTGGCGGAATCAGATCCAGACAAAATCGGCTAAACGTTCAGATGGGTCCGCCGGAATCGATCACTTGTGATCGGAGCAGCGACTGCCTATGTCTCCGGAGTCTAGCGGCTGGTAACCTTGACTACCGACGAAATACTGGTTGGTTTGAGCTACGGAGAGTGACACGGAAAGGGAAAGAGAAAAGGGTAGAAAGAACTGGGGAGAGAGAAAGAGGGAAGGAGGGAGAGTATGCTTGCCTATTACCGGCGCTCCGACGCCGTCGGCGTCAGTCGGTCTAGGGTGTCGTTAGGTTAGTGAACGTTAAAACAGTAAATGTTAGAGAAAACGTTAGCTTTTCCCAAAAGTCATCAACTTTCATATACTACGAATTTTAGCCTTAGCAAGCCTATACAACTTTTTTTCCCCCTTTCTCCTCTAACCCCGTATACAAGCTCTCAAACACTGCTGTCTTAGCAGCCGTAACTGCTAACTTAGCCTCTTTCCTAACAACTTTTTAGACCTCCCTATTCACTCGTTTCTTCTCTTCATCCTTACTTTCAATCAACTTAACATACACCTCCTTTTTAATCTCCACTTTCTTCTTAACTTCATCATTTCACCACCAATCACCCTTATGTCGACTGACCCGACCCCTCGAAACCCCCAAACCTCTTTAGCCGCCTCCCTGATGCAGCTGGCCGTCTTGTCCCACATAACATCCACGTCCCCCCTACACTCCCACACCCCTATTCCCGCTACCTTCTCCCCTATCTCCAGCGCACTAACTGGCGTCAAGCCACCCCACTTAATTCTGGGTCGACCCTCTCCGGCCTTACTCTTCTTGCTCTTCTTGATAATCAAGTCCATAACCAGAAGCCTGTGCTGAGTCGAAAGATGCTCACTCGGGATGACTTTACAATCCTTACAAAGCACCCTATCCCCCTTCCGAAAGTCAATCTAAGTCTTGGCTGATGCGCTTCGGAAGGTAATCAGGTGCTCCTCCTTCTTTGGGAAGCTCGAATTCACAACCACTAGCCCAAATGCCCTCGCAAAATCCAACAGAGTAACCCCCTCACCATTTCTGTCGCACATCCTCATAACCTCCCGGGACAACACCAATGTGCCCATTGAAGTCCTCCGCTATGACAATCTTCTCCGAGCTAGGCACGCTTCTCACCACCTCGTCCAAAGCCTCCCAAAAACTCGCTTTCACCTCCTCTTCCAGGCCCACCTGCGGCGCATAAGCACTATACACATGCAGCGTAAACCCCCCAATGACAAATTTAATCATCATCAACCTATCACAGACCCTCCTAACCTCCACCACCTGCCCTCTTAGCTCCTTATCCACTAAGATGCCCGCTCCATTACGATGCCTCTCACTGCCAGAGTACCACAACTTGTACCCATCCACATTTCTAGCTTTAGAACCTACCCACTTAGTTGCCTGAACACACGCAAGTAAAATAATAAGACATCGAAAATAATTCTCATACTATTAGTGAGAGAGGCAAGAGGCATAACTGTATTCTGCTAGCCTTCTAATTGAATCCTCGACCTCTAAACCCTCCTATGAAAGGTCATGTCCTTGCTAGGCTTGCCATGTCCTGCCTTATCATCTCTCCCAATACTTCTTTGGCAGCCGTCTACTTCTCCGAAGGCCTTCCAATGTCAGCCTCTCACACCTCCTCATTAGGGAGTCCGAGCATCTCCTATTGACGTTGGCATTGCGTGGCTATCTTTTATTTTTTCTATTTAACCTTTTGTTTGTTTCCGTGGTTGTGATCTTGTACGGGATCTTCTGCAAAACACCAAACCATGAATATGTCATCAATGCATAAATCTTTATTAATTCTACTGTTTGAAAAATATAGATTTTCATTTTCCATTTTGCAGGCTCTCATTGCAAGTTCTTTTGCAAGGAAGGACTACGGTAGAGTTAAGTTGATCACACATGTAGCTTTAAAGGTTAGATTTTTTGCAAAGGTTAAGTTGCTCACATATGTAACTTCGTTTGGATAGATATAGTCTTCCATCCAAGAGAGGAGCTATAAGATACAAAGAAATCTATCTAACCTTTCTTTTTTTGATAACTGTGGTGTTCGGGTCAGCTTGTGCGCACCTCGACTAATTTCACGGGATACTCCTTACCTCCCGCTAGCAATAGTTAGCAGACAACTCTATTTACTAAGCTAGAATATATGGGAACTAAGTTGCT
>NC_061112.1:9910531-9928972 GCF_002878395.1 Capsicum annuum | reverse complement strand
CGAGCAATATAGGATGGAAAGAAATCACTTAGTGTTTTTTTGTCTCTTCTGGGAGTTGAACCTAAGACCTTATGGTTTTTACCTACTTCATTGACGATTAGGTCGCACCCTTGGGTGCAAGAGGTTTCGGGTGGAATTTCTCGGGTTAGAAATAAATTCCTAATATCTTTTTTCATGCTTATGTCATTAATATAATCTTAAGTACTCTCTTCGTTTAAAAAAGAATGACCTAGTTTGACTTGACACGGAGTTTAAGAGACTTTTGAATGTTGTGGTCCTAAATTAAGGTTATGATAAATGTACCAAAATGCCATTTAATCTTGTGGTCTTAAACATGCAACATGGAAAGTTCAAATTTAAGTATTGCCAAAAAGGAAAGAGGTCATTCTTTTTTAAACGGATTAAAAAGGAAGTAGGCCAATCTTTTAGAAACTGAGGGAGTAACTTATAACCTATTTTTGGAATATAATTTTTGCCCAGATAAATTTAGCTTTTTCGAACTCATGACCAAGAATATGAAAAACACATTTATACTTACTGCATCCTAAAAGTTTATTTAATTGCATAACTCATATTCCATTATAGGAATTCGGCACGCAACATGATTATCATTTTCGCGAAGAAACTGGATTTTAAGAAAAGCTGCAAAATAAAAAGAAGAGTGTTCAAACATGGCTATAGTTTGGTTTTTAGAATTTTTGGCTACTACTTGAGATGTTAAGCAAAAAAAAAAAAGAAAAGAAATCTCACCTCTCTCTCCCTGATTCTCTCTCCCTCTCTCTCTTTTTGTATTTTATATTTTCATATCTCTTTATCTGTATTTTGTATCAACATATTAAAATGTATCAACAAATACAATTTGTATCAACGAATAAAATTATACGAGTAGTCCCGAACCAAAATAGGTCATGATACTAAACAAAGTATCAAAATATGCCATGTATATAAAATGTTACTAAAATATGCTTAAGTGAGTTATATCAATTCTTTTTAACGAAAGTTGATTAACGGTGTTAGACTTTATGAAAAAGTACATAACTCACTTTTTAAGTGGGTTATGCATTTTGTTTATGCATAGCTTAGTTAAAAAGTGAGTTATATAATGAAAGTTATATAACTCACTTTTTACGTGAGTTATGTATTTTATTTCTACATATCTCACTAAAAAAGTGAGTTATACATTTTGATTTTATACGTAACTCACTTTTTAAGTGAGATTGCCCAATTGAATATTAACTTTCCCCTTTTCTCACTTTACCCTTTACCTCCATAAAATCAGAACGACAAAACCCTCAAATACCCGATAAAGCCCCACCGGTCCCCCACCGATTCAGCTTAATATACATATAAAATTACAAAATTGATTCTCCACTGTTCCCCCATCCAACACAAGTTTTGTTGATTAGTGATCGTTGGTCCTACTTAAATAGTGAGTTACTTATTACTCCCTCCGTCTCATTTTATGTGTCATCACTTCCGTTTTAGTCTGTTCCAAAAAGAATGCATCTTTTCTTATTTGGTAACTATTTAAAGACACAATTTTACTTTTACCCTTGTTGGTCCCACTTAATTAAAAAAAGATACTAGCACATTTTTTGATAAAAGGACAATTTGGTAAACATTACCAAGTCTTTTCTTATTTCTTAAATTCCGTGCCCGGTCAAATGGCGACACATAAAATGGGACAAAGGGAGTATATATTTGCATAACTCACATAATTAGTGAGTTTTATGTGATAAATATAGAGATTTGATAATAGAGGCGGGATAACTTGATAATTAATGAGCTTTATAAAATAAAAATAGATAACTCATTTAAAATGTGAGTTTTTATATATATACACACACATATATACATATAGATACACACACACGCACACCCACAAATGTGTGTGTGTGTGAGTTTTATAGAAATAAGAAGGATAACTCATTTTTTTTGTGAATTTTACACTTTTTCTAATGGTACCTTTTATGATTGACTGATGTTTTTGATGGACATGTCAACTTTATATGATATATTTTGAAACTAGATGTAACAACTTTCTCTATGTGTTTTTTTCTTTAAAAGGATTTTAGTCGTATAGTATATACAACAATTAATGAGCATATACTCCATCCTCACGTCTAGTTGTATAGTATATAATTTGTTTTGCATATCTCATATATTTTTAGCACCATATTCATATTTCACATCACTAATAAAGTTATGCACTTATCTCACATATTTTAAGAGCTATATATTCAATGAATAACTCACTTTTTTTTTACTTATTTTATATTTGAATAACTCACATAATCAGTGAATTTTACTCCCTCCGTTTAGTATCAGTTGATCTTTTTTCTAAAAATTTTTGTTTCAATTTAGTTATCACTTATATTAAATCAAGAGAATATAATTATATTCTTCTGATACTACCCCGATCATTAATGACTAAATAAAGTGTATGAACTTAAATTTATATTTTCAAAGCATAATTAATAAGATTAATTTGGTAAATGGATAACCCCTAATAAATTTTTTCTTAACGAGTGCCAAGTACATAAGGGCTAACTTATTTGAAATAAAGGGAGTATATGATAAAAATAGAGGCATATATAGTTTTATAAAAAACAAAATAGATTTTAGAAAAATAAATATGTCAGTTTTTTTTTTCATATATAAATTTAAAAAGATAAATTGATTATTCACATAATATGTAAGTTTTATAAAAATTCACATAAATTATAAATATAATAAATCAAAATTTATAACTAAGTGAGTTATGTATAAACCAAAAAGCATAACTGACTTAAAAAGTGAGTTATGTATAAAATCAAAATGCATAACTTACTTTTTTAGCGAGTTATGTAGAAATAAAATATATAACTCATTTTTTTAATTATATAACTCAATTTTTTAAGTGAGTTAGGTAGAAATAAAATGCATAACTCCCTTTTTAAGTGAGTTATGTACAGTTAAGCACATTTTAGTAACATGACATTTTGGTGGTTTTTTTAGTTTCATGGCCTATTTTGGTTCCGGACTCCAATTATACCAAGTTATATCAGGTTGCATCAACGGATATAATTGTATCAATAAATACAATTGTATCAAGTTGTATCAAATGTATATAAATACAAATGATATATTTGTATTTGTATATGATAGACTCAAACAAATATAAATGATGCATATTCTTGTTTATATAAATACAAATTATGTAGTTGTATATACTCACTTAGAACCATCCAAATACAAAAGATACATTCGTATTTGTATATGACAGACTCAAGCAAATACAAATGATCCATATGCTTATTCATATACCAATACAAATGAAAGTTTCATATAATCACTATAGAACCATCCAAATACAAATGATACCTTTGATACTGTATATGGCGGATCCAAGCAAATACAAATAATGTATTTGTATTTGTATCAACAAATACAATTGTATCAATTTCTTGTGTATTCACTTTATATCAAGTGTATCAAAAAATATAATTGTATTAAGTGTATCAACAAATACAATCGTATCAGGTTGTATCAACGATACAATTATATTAAGTTAATTGGGTTGAATCAACGAATACAATTGTATCAATTGTATATGTTCCTTGTGTATTCACTCTATATCAAGTGTATCAAAGAATACAATTTGTATCAACTAATACAATTCGCATACAATCATATCAACAAATACATTTGTATCAATTTGTATCAATGAATACAATTGTACATTTTTGTATTTTGAGAATCCTAAGGAGCTATGTAAAATTCAAACACTGTAATGGAAGATCTTTTAAAAAAAATAAAAAAAATTAGCCAAGCATATAAAAAATTATTCCTCCAAGTATCACCAAGATCTTAAATGGAACACTGCTTCTAGTCTGTTAACATTTAAACGTGAGACTTGTATATTATTCAAGATGTGCAACTATGATGGCAGAAGCTCTAAGATTCATCATCACATGTGTGTAACTGTATAGTGGCAGAAGCTCTTAGATTCATCCTCACATGTGTGTAACTGTCTGCTAAGGATATTCGTTACATATTTCACCGAAATCAAAGTGGGAGAGGCAGAGGGATGCGAGGAGAGAGGCAACAAGAAGAAGGAGAGAAAGAGAGGGAGAGAAGAACGAGGAAAGCGAGAGAAGGAGAGGGGAAGGGGGGGGGGGGGGGGGGGAGTTACGATTGAGAGAGGGGCTATAAAACCCTAAGTATTGTTATGCACTATGTTAGGCAATATTTTGAAACTATAGTTATGTATAGTAAATGAGTATTGGGCTAAAACTATCCCGTATCTGTGTGAGTAGGTTCATTTTTGTCCCTTCAATATTACCCTAAGCATATTTAATTCCTTAACTTTGTTAAAGTAAAACACTTTTGGTCTCCTTAACTGAATCCATTTAAAACTAATGGTGGTAGCACCCATGTGATACCCACGTGAGTCGTAAAATAATAACCCATATACCACCATTCTCTGTTCCCCAACGTCATACGTTGAGAATTACTGACCAAGTGGCAAAGAAACACTTCACAAGTTGTAAGAAATTACATAATACCTGAAGACCTCTATCGAACAAAAAAGAAAGCTTTTGTTCTGAACTACTGCTAGAAAATTTTAACAAATATTGTAATAATCTTATGTTCAAACTGGTTGACAAATTAAGATTTCTAAAGGCCAGATACATAATACAAGTACTTGGTATTCAATTGCAATCTTCTACAGCATTCCTATTGACAAACCAGTGAGGATAGTGAAACTGGGGAATCTGGGAGTCATCAGTCGATCTTCTCTGACGAGTAAATGAGTTTTGTGAACCAGAAGCATGCATAGAAATCGATGGTACTGGTCAGAGCAAAAATGCACACGAAGCAATCCACATGTAGCTGAAATACAAGATCCCAGAAACAGGCTTAATGATATCAAGCTTAGTGAAGAAATAGAAGGTAGCGTAAAGGAACAGGTTAAGTTCGGACAAGCCTGATTACTGATGTCAGGTAGAAACTCCAAATTAATTATTCAACCCAAATGAATATAAATTAAATCCAAAATTTGTATGAATTTAACCCAATAAAATTTGTCTACAATTACAAGACGGGGGCACATTGGTCACATAAGGGTAATAGAGATAGCAGAGGAATTGGTTTCGTTTAAAATCTTCAAAATAATACTTGATAGTTTTGTTTGCAGAAAATTTGAGTTAATTTTATCAATCAAAACAGAGAGAATGAAAGGAGTATTATCTAAATGGGTGCCAAACAAAATTAAGCTCTGTCAACTATCAATCCAACTCTAAACTAGTACAATTTAATCAACATTGAAGTTGGGAAATAGGGAATGGATTTGTTTGATGGGTTCTGTATTTTACAACTCATGTGGGTATCACGATACATGGGGTCTAACACCGTTGCTTTTTAAATGAGTTCCATTAGCAGACCAAAAGTGCCGCACTTTAGCAAAGTTAAGGGATTAAATATGCTTGGAGTTATATTTATAGGACAAAAGTGAACCTACTCCCATAGATAAGGGATAGTTTTAGCCCAATACCCAATAGTAAATATAGTAGCTTTGTTTGCTTAATTATGTAATTTTTCCTAGTGAGGAACAATTATCATAACTAAATTTAAATTCTTCATAAGCTATTTTATTAAAGTATAAAAAAGGCAAAATGACCTTCTGGACTCTTGTACTATGTCGGTTTTGTAAGTTGGATACTTCTACTTACATGTTTGTCATCTGGATCCCTGAACCCACTAAAAAGCTACATTTTAAACTCTTTTTTGGTGAGTGTAACACACTCTCCCCACTTTAACTGCCACGTCAGCCTCATCTACCACGTCATCTGCCACGTCATTTAAAAAAATAAAAATAAATAAATAAATATAAGTATTACATTAAATTTCAAGTCATTTTTAAAATGCTAAATAAAAAATTAAATTAATTTAATTAAATAAGAAAAATTTATAATTATAGAAAAATTTGAATAATCATTTTTTTATTTTTGCTCACAAATTACACATCAAATTCATTCCAAATAATTAAAATTCTTCTCCAACTAATTTAAATTTTTAACTATAAATTTATATATACAAACATAATAAATTTTCGATTTTTAAATTTGAATATCTTTAAAAAATTCACAAAAAGTTTAATTTTTTTCAAGTGAATTCACTATTTTTTTTCAATACTCACTATCACTCACTTTCAATTCAAATTTAAATTTTAATCCAAAAAAAAAAGATTTCAATTTAAATTTAAATTTTTATTAAAATAAAAATGAAAAGAATTGAATTGAGGGAAAATTAAAATAAAAAATAAAAAGTGAAGGTAGGGGGGGGACGGGGTTGGGGTAGGACAGGGTGGGGTGGGAAGGGAAAAAATATTTTTATTTTTTTAATTTTTAAAAATATTTTTAAATTTTATTTAAATTTTTAAAAATATTTTTTAAATTATTTTAAAATTTTTAAATTAAAAAAAATGGAGGGTATTTTTTATTTTAATATTATTTTTATTTTTTTAAATTATTTTAATGTAAAATTGCCAAAAATTGACCCCCACTCGCACCCCCAGGCGAGTGGCTACACTCTCTTTGTCCTAGTCACCATTTCAATGCCACATAGGCAAGGTCAACGGTCAAAGGGTGCAAAATGTTGCTTTTTAATGGGTTCAAGGGTTTAAATGACAAACACGTAAGTAGAAGTGTCCAACTTACAAACCGACATAGTATAAGGGTCCAGAAGGTCATTTTACCAAAAACATATTATGATTGACTGACTAGAGTGATGTTGTTACTCTCCATAGCTACATTGATTAAATGTTTTCTATTTTATTGTCCTTTATATCGTGGGAATAACTTTTAAAAGAATGAAGTACAAGTATTTGAAAAAATAATAAACAAATTATATATCTGAAATTATCAAATTTTACCATCATATCTTTTGCAAATCACTGTGCACAACACTTATACAAATATCTTTAAGTCAATATACTACTACTAATATTCTTAAAAAAAAATACAAATTCAAAGCTGACAAATTAGTATAATACCGTTCTTATTATTTATGCAGAGTATAACTTTTACGAATCAATGTTATAGTCTTCTATAAGCCACTTTTTTTCATTTAAACTTGTCATTCTTAGCATTCTTTTTAAACCTCTTTTAGGCTAGCTCTAGTGTTGGATAAGGGTACTCATAAGTTAAAGGCATTCCCTTGAATATCTATAGCTTGTAGAGTTCAACATAGCCATACTTACAATAAAAGATTCTAATTAAATGCACAATAATAACAAATATATAAAGTAAGAGATAGAGAATTTTTAGATAATTACTAATGATTATGAGCGATAAAATTATCTCTGTTAATTAGGATTGTAATTTTCATAAAGATATTTTTTGGTCTTGTAAGATTCAATAACACGTATTACGTCTTTTCCTCCAAGTTACCATCTCGATAAATAAAATACATTTCTTTTTCAATTTTTTTTTAAACAAACCCTTCTTCAATAACCACTTCAAATATATATCTTAGTACTTATTATGTAGAAAGTTTTAAAAAATGGTATAGTATTAATGTCAAATACTCTTTAAAATCCTTGTTCTCCAGATCTTTTGGTATTCTTTGTTTAGTATGCGCCTTCTCCATTCAGGAAGGCACACATTAAATGTAGAATATCAAAAAATCCAGGGAACAAAGATTTTAAAGAGGTATTTGACATCAATTATGCAATTCTTTTTGACTTTTTACACACACACACACACATATATATATATATATCTTTGTCGTGGTTTAATGAACAAGTTAAGTGTCGATGCTTCAAGAATTTGAAAAAAAAGTGTTTTACCACTCAAAATTGTGACTTGGAGAAATAATGTAATAGGTGCTATTGAATCGTACAAGTTCAAAAAATAATATAAAAATTATAGTTCTCTCGTAAACAAAGATGATTTTGTCGGTCGTTATCATTGGTAATTATCTAAACTTTCTTTCATCCTATTATTTATATTTAGTTAATGTTTTGTATTTTTTTCTGAACATTTTGTTGCAGTTATGATTATATTAAACTCTACAAGCTAGATAGTAATAGAGAGAGTGTGAACAAGTACACAATTTGTGTTGTACAAAGAACTGTCAAGAGAATGCTTTCGACTCATGAGTACCCTTGGGCCTTGTCCAACACTTGAGCTCAAAAAATGTTTAAAAAGAAAATTTTCTAAGATGACATATTTTGAATGAAAAAAGTGGTTTATATAAGACTGTAACATTAATCTGAAGAAGTTAATACCCGTTAAAAATAGTAAGAAGAATTGTACTAACTAGTTTATCAGCATTATATCTTGTCCGCGGTAGAATTTAGTCTAATTTCGTTGGATTATAATTTTTTTGGCAGAATATTAGTACATTTACTTGTGATGAAGATGTTCACATAAGTGACGTGCACAATGATTTGCAGGAACATTTGATGGTACAATTTGATAATTTGGAATATATAATTTGTTTATTATATTTTAAAATAATTATTATTTTAATTATTTTATATTTATACTTGATTGTTCTACAAGTTGTTCCTATAGGATGAAGGATAATAAAATAGTGAAACATTTAATCAAAAGAGCTATTGAGAGTAACATCATCCTTTAGTTAATATCAATTATGATATGTTTTTTATCTTTATTAAAATAATTTATGAAGAATTTAAATTTGGTTATGATATAATTATTTTTCATTTTGCAGCTTTTCGTAAAGTTCTGTTTCATCGTGAAAAAGATGATCATGTGGTGTACCTAATTCCTGTAATGGAACATGAGTTGCACGATATTCAATGAGCACGCAGTAACTGCTAATGTTTTCTTTCATATTCCCGATCATGAATTTGAAGAAAGAAGCTAAATCAATCGTGGCGACAATTATATTTTGAAAATAGGTTGTAAAAATACTTAAAATGACATTATTGACATAAGCATGAAAGAAAATATTGGGAAATTATGTATAACGTGATAAATCCCTGCAGAGACTTCTTGCACCCAAGGTTTTGGCCTAATGGTCAATGAAGTGGGTGAGAACCATGAGGTCTCAGGTTCAAATTCCAGCAGAGACAAAAAATACTAGGTGATTTCTTTCCATCTATCCTAGCCTTGGTAGATAGAGTTATTAAGCAGCCGTTGCTAGTGGAAGGTAGCAGGTATCCCGCAAAATTAGTCGAGGTGCCTGCAAGTTGGCCCCGACACCAGGTTTATCAAAAAAAAGGTCAAATAGATTTGTTTTGCATCTTATGGCTCTCCTCTCTCAAATGGAAGGAATTGATGCTTGTTGATTCAACACACTTACACTGTAGTGTCTGAGTAGATACTGTTACTTTCTCTTGAACCATAGTATTATTATTTGATTAGATCATTGAATCTTTTCATTTCTCTTGAGATTTCTTCAATATCCAGTACTTATCTGTCCAAACAAAGTTCTTAACAAAGTGCAATTGATATTTTCAGACAGGATTAGCTACTGGAATTTTGTTAGCCATTATATTGGGTCTATCCTTTCCGTCTTTCGCGAAGTGCTTTACAAACGACTCTCAAGTGCTAGACATTGTTAGATCTGGTTTACTGGTACACTTTTTTTTTAACTGGTTCTGCATTTAGTTTTATATGTTTCTTTCATGGCATCTTTCTCAATATCTCCTTTCCAATTTAACAGTTTGTTAGTGCCAGTCAACCCCTTAATGCTTTAGCCTATATATTTGATGGGCTACACTATGGTGTTTCGGATTTCCCGTATGCAGCTATCTCAATGGTAAGCGACCTCTATAAAAATGTTGCATCAATTAAAAGAAAAGTTACTCTTCATACCCGAACTTGGTGCTGATATTGCTTCACAACTTTCTAGATGATCGTGGGTGCTCTCGCTTCAATATTCCTGCTTTATGCTCCTCCTATTATTGGTCTTCCTGGTGTTTGGTCTGGTTTGACTATTTTCATGGGGTTGCGCTCTGTGGCTGGTTTCATGAGGTAGTTCAACTACCAAAGTAATTATGCACAGATTAGGAACTACTATATCGAATTGAACCTTCTAAAATGTCAAGTTCCCAATAAATCTACTGAACTGGTCCCTGAAATCTCTTCATATTTGTATTGCCAAGTTCATGCAGATCTCTTTTACAAACGAAATAAAGAGCAAAAATTTGTCGTTTAACTTTTCAAATCTGCAATTTTCTTTGGGTGTTTTAGCTTGCGTGGAGGAAAGTTGAATGGTTGATAAGGGATCCTTTGCCGAATTTAAATTAACGAGCACTGTCAAAGATTGTCAATTTGTACATTCTGAAGTACTCTCTATCGAGGACCTTTCCTTCATTCTGTTTGTATAATCATAATTCATGCATCTATTTCAGATTATCAGCAAAAAATGGTCCATGGTGGTTCCTACAGGACTCGCAACAAAATGAGGTCAGTTATCTGGATATTTCAATATGGTTCACTAGTCATGTCACAACTTGCACTAAAGTAGAAGGGCTGATTTATCTTTTGTAATATAACCTCTAGTTAGAATGGCCTACACAGTGGCATGTGTGGCTTTGCTTAACATATGTAAACCACACCCACTCCCCACGCACACAAAAACAAAAGAGAAGGAAGAAGATAGAAATGAAAAAAGTGAATACTGTAACTAGATCCTGGAAGTTGAGGCATATATGAATCGATTTATATACTTGGTACAGTGACATTAGACTGGGGAGAAAGGTGGTCAGTATTGTGAAGAAAATAGACCTTAGGCATAACTCAACCTTGAGCTAGTTTATGCATTGAGAGGATTTCTCAAAATCATATTAGAAGATAGCTGTCCATTTCCTCAACTAATGAGGGACGTTCTAACAGTCCCTCCTCCCCTCACCTCACGAGCCAAGTGTTGGACAGTATAACGTGAAAACACAATATTGGATAAACCAAGAATAGGGATGAGTTCGTCACATATATCATAGTAAGAAAATGGACCTTGAGCCTAACTAAACCCAAAAGCTAAGTCGTGAGGTGAAAATCGCCCAAAAAACATATAAATAGACAACAATACATTCCTTCAACCAATGCAGGACGTTCTAACAAGTATCCTACTTGGTTTCTTTTCAGTATCTGGAAGAGACTGGTTATATCATTATCTTTAATTGCATGAGATGAGAGGGTTTGAGGGAGGGGAAGTAGGAGGACTAACTGAATTTTGGTTTCAACCAGCAGCCCCTCTATGCAGCAATAAGAATTAAGAACACATCTGCTACTGCAACATTGCCCTCTCCTTATGCGACATTGAAAATATTTGTATATTTGCCTTTCATGGAAGCCAAAATAAATGCCATTTTTTCTCATGAGTTCCACTTTCTTATGTACTTCCATTTTTAGGTTGCAACATCATAGGACTGCTTCGAGATTAGAGGCTACAGACATTTCAAATGAAGTGAAAGCTCAGGGAATGTAGCTACAATTGCAGAATGGACCAAAAAAAGTCGATTGAATACATAAATCAGCTATGGTGTGCACCTTTTCGACTTTACCTTACTGAGAATAATCATCGGTTACTGTTCTACCTAAACCATAGGACTTCGTAGCCTCTATTATTTTACAAAGTTCATATAAAGCAACAAATACCCTGTAGATTTTATTTCTCTAATATATGAAGGACAAATCCTTGTATGTTTCTATCATGTGTCGACCAAATTGAGCAGAAGACTTGAAGTTTAGGGAAAAAGATCTAGAGCAGAAAATGGAAATAAAACAGAATTCATGTGCGGATAATCCCATTTTCCACCTGAATAATTAGCCAATCCATCCTTCAGGTATAGTGTTCATGGCTATGGTCAATAAAATGATATATTTTATTTTATTTTTTGAGATTTTACGTGTATTTACGGTCAGTTTAATCAAATTGTTATACTAGCACTGTAATTTAACATGCTATAGAAGGTTGCTTGCTTTATTTTTTTCCAGGTTACTAATTCCACTTATGATGGATAATTAATTGTAATTACTTTGTAAATGACGTGATAGTTTTATTACTTATACACTATCAGTGTCATGTCTTATCAGTGTATCCCAATTGGGGGAACAGATCATTTCTCTTGCTGGAACATAACTTGAAGATACAAATGAATGTTATTACCAGCAATATTGAATGACCCTTCAAAGAAGCAAGCCAAGTGGCTTCTTCATTTTGTTCAGAACAGACTGCCCAAGGCTTTTGCTTTCTCCCTAATTAGAAATTTCTCTATCTTTTCAGTCGCAAGTTTTAGAAGTTCCTGAAATGTAACTGTCCAAGGTGCCATGTAATGAGGCAGATTATCCCTGCAGAAGTTGATAGTTTCTTGAGGTCTAACATCGGATCCCTCCTTCAACTTAGCAAATTCACAAGGTGCCAGTGGTTATCTGGTCGTGCAACTACTGCTGCTTCAGTAACTGCTGGATGACTATACAAGGCCCTTTCCACCTCAACTGTGCTTATATTCTCTCCACCATAGATTATGTTATCTTTCAAACGATCGTTCACTTCTAGTAGCCATCAGGATGTTCGATGGCAAGATCACCACTCTGAAACATCCACCTCTAAAAGCTTCCTCTGTTGCCTTTTGATCTTTTAAATATCCACTCATTACTGTATTCCCTCTAAATATAACTTCTACCATTGTTACACCATCTGTGGGCACCTTCTTCATGGTGATAGAATCTCTTACATCAACTTCCTCAATACAGAGATGCGGCTCTCCTTGTCTTGCTTTCACTATAAATCTTTCACCTGAAGGCAAAGAATCCCACTCAGGCTTCCAAAAGCAATATGTATCTGAAGGGTTAATTTCACGCATGAGCACTGAATTTTATTCACTATAACAGTGGAGTCGCCGAATGTTGTCGCATTAAAGTAATTGAACTTTACTCACGATATTAGTGAAGTCACAAAACTGTTTTTTATGGCTTCATTGTTGTAGTAAGTATAGTTCAGTGATCATCCGTAAAAATTAATCTTGTACCTGCAGCATATGTCTCTGTTAGCCCATAGAAGCGATTTACTACAAACCCCAACTCCTCCATTCTTGAAATGATTTTGGTGGTGGTGGTGAACCAGCTGTCATAATCCTCACCTTGTGTGGAGGTGGCTTCTGGTCACACGATGGCGTATTCACTATCATGTTCAAGACAGTAGATGTGTTGGTGAGCAAGATATCAAATCCAAAGTATGAAAATGAAGATGACACAGGAGATAGGTTGGAAATTGGTTTCCAAATATGGACTTTGTAAGAAGAATTGGACACTTATATCCTTATTCATCATCACCGTCCATTTATATTATGATGGATTAAATCACAACCCTTCATTTATTACCTTTGTAAATAGGAGTTGTTGTATGCCACGACATCTGTACATATTCACACGATGTAAAGCACACACACTTAGTGGATTTAGGATAAGTTCAAGTATTTATCTTTGCACATTTTTGTATAGTTTGTTATTAGGTAGCCAATAGAAATAGGACAAATGTATGCATAGGATTGGTTCCTGCTTTTAGTTTTATATTATAAATTCTTGTACAGATAATTATCAGGAATACACAACATTTCTTCTTAATTTTTTCATCATGGTATCAAAGCTTTAAGGCTACGATTTGCTTCAACGTTGCTTTTCTCTTTTCTTTCAATCTCTGTTCAACTGTCCTATACTTCAATCATGGTGAATCCCACGACCGAAACCACAGAATCTTCTCCTGAAAATCTACCTATCATCACTCCTACTGTTCAATCTGGATCAAGCACTAGAACTTTTGATTCCATGCATTCCTTTTACCTTCATTCTTCTGATTTCCCTAGCATGATCTTGGTGAACTTCATTTTTGATGGAAAAGGTTATGGAGGTTAGCGCAGGGGAATCCTCATCGCATTGTCTGCTAAAAATAAAATAGGATTCATCGATGGCACCATTGTCCAACCTAATTCTGCTTTAGAATCTTTCAAGGCTTGGACTAGGTGTAATGACATACTGATTTCTTGGCTCTTGAACTCGCTATCTAAAGAGATAGCTGAAAATGTTCTTTACTCCAAGACTGCAAGGGAGATTTGGAATGAACTCGATGAGAGATTTGGCCAATGCAATGCACCTCAACTTTTTCAACTGCAAAAGCAAATTACTGAATTAGCTTAAGGCGGTCTGGATATTGCTGCTTACTATACTAAGCTCAAAAGGATTTGGGATAAACTGGACAACTTAAATGTTTATCAACATTGCACCTGTGATTGCTCCTGCGGTGGGAAAGAAAAATTTTCAAGTCTTAACAAGATGGAAGACTCATTCAGTTCCTTATGGGACTGAATGGCAGCTATGCTGGACCAACGAATAACTTACTTATGCTTTCCCCTTTGCCTTCAGTGAACTATGCCTACTCTTTGCTTATCAAAGATGAGAAACAAAGAGAGGTACATGTTTCACACCATCCGGGGCAAACAACTTTCTATGCCGGTAAACAGTCCTATGGAAATACAAAACACAACTCAAAGAAAGTAGTTTTAGAGGGAAACAAAGGATCTCAATTTTGCACCTATTGCAAGAAACAAAATCACACAATAGAGAATTGTTACAGGTTAATTGGTTTCTCTGCCGATTTCAAATTTACTAAGTCAAAAAGATTTGTTGATGGACCAAAGAGTAATGCAGCTTTTCCCATAGAAGATACAGTCACACATCCAGTTAACAACGGTGACAAACCAATGACCCAAGATCAGTTTCACAGCTTGTACTAGCTTCTTCAACATGTTAAAGTTGGTTCACAGGTTGATCAAGTAACTGAGGACAATCCTTATCTTCAAAATCATATAATAGTGTCTCTTTAAACTCAGTTACTTGGATTTTAGATTCAGGTGCATTAGAACACATGACATCTGATTTAAGTCTATTATTTAATATTAAAATGCTTCCTAAGCCAATATCTGTTACACTGCCTAATTCTCTTAAGGTTCTGGTATTTCAATCAGGTTCTGTAAATGTATTACCTGGTTTTACCCTTCAAAATGTCTTGTTTGTACCTAGTTTTCATTACAATCTCTTATTTGTGTACAAGCTATGTCTCGAATTCAATTCTGTCCTAATCTTCTCTATTTTTTGTTCTACTTTGCAGGCCCCTTCAATGAAGATGCCAGTGGTTCTTGGAAAGTCAACAAAGGTCTCTATCTTTTACACTCAACCAATCCTAACTTCATCAAGTCTAGAGTTGCCGCATTTAGCTTAGGAAATAAATTTACTCATTCTGTCTGTAATAAAAGTGCTACTGGAGCACTAGTTTCTGATTCAGCTTTGTTCTCAGGTTCTGTTTCTATTGATGTAAGCACTTGGCATAATAGATTGGGGCATATGCCATTTTCTAATATGAAAAATATTTCTGCCACTTTTTCTAATCGTATATCTGCTATAATACCTCCTTGTGATGTTTGTGCTAAAGCCCGACAAACTAAGTTATCTTTTCCATCCAGTACTATTTTCACTAAACACGTTTTTGATCTAATTCATGTGGACACTTGGGTCCTTATAAGTCATACACTCACGATGGATTTAAGTACTTTCTCACCATAGTAGATGATTATAGCAGAGGAACACGGACTTTTCTCCGGAGCACAAAGTCAAATGCTTTCACTATTTTAAAATATTTTTTTGGCTATGATTGAAAGACAATTCAATACAAAGGTGAAAGTTATTAGATCTGATAATGCATTGGAATTAGGAAGCAGTTATGAAACTTCTCAATTTTTAGCTTTCCAGGGAATCATTCACCAGATTTCTTGTGTTTCCTCTCCTCAACAAAATAGAGCGGTGGAGAGAAAACACATGCATTTGCTTGAAACCTGTAGGGCTCTTTTATTTCAATCTAATCTACCTGTCAAATTTTGGGGAGAATATCTCTTAACGGCTATTTTTCTGATTAATAGATTCCCTTCCAATCTTCTTAAAATGAAAACTCCATATGAGCTTTTGTTTGGACATGCACCTTCTTATTCAAATTTAAGGGTCTTTGGATGTTTGTGCTACGCGTCTTCTCTTTCATTACATAGATCAAAACTAGATCCAAGATCAATCAAATGTGTCTTTTTAGGTTATCCTTTTGGAAAAAAAGGGATACAAATGACTTAATCTTGAGACTGAAAATTTTCATAGGGATGTAATTTTTCATGAGAATGTTTTTCCTTTTTCCTCCATTAATAATCAGATTCCTATATTTGCTATTCCTCATTCAACTCCTACTGATCCTTCCGGTTTATCAGATAGTGATCCAACATCACCTTCATCTCCACAATTTTTTTCTTCTCCCTCACATCACTCTCCCGTTTCCTCTTCTTCTCATTTCCTTAGAAAATCTGATTGTTCTTCTAATTCAATGCATCCTGAACCTACACCTTCTCATGTGCCTAAGGGAAGTTCTGAAACATTTCCTTGAAGATCAACTAGGGTGACTCATGTGCCTAAGTATTTGGATGATTATGTTTGCAATTCTGTAATTTTATCAGATCTTACTCCTAGTTGTTTTGCTTCACCAGTTTCTCCTACCATTTTACCATTTTCAACTCTTTCTTCTTCTAATCAATCTCTTTTAAACTCCACTTCCTACATTCATCAGCCAACCACATATTCCCAAGCCGCTTTGCACCCAGGTTGGCATGAGACAATGGCCAAGGAATTTGAAGCCTTGGAAGCCAACAAGACTTGGGATATTATGGTGTTACCAAAAGGCAAAAAGGCTTTGCCTTCAAAATGGGTTTATAGAGTCAAATATAATCAAGATGGGTCAGTTGAACGATTTAAAGCTAGATTAGTCGTGAGAGGAGACATAAAAAAAGAAAGCATAGATTTCACTGAAACTTATTCACCTATTGTGAAAATGACTACAATCAGATGGATGTTTGTTAATAGTGGCAGTCAAGAAAAATTGGAAAATTTCTCAATTAGATGTGAATAATGCCTTCCTGCATGGTGATTTGCAGGAAGAGGTATACATGAAATTTTTGAATGGTATGCAGCCTCCTAGTCCTGTTCATGTATGCAAATTAAAGAAATCCCTATACGGGCTTCGACAAGCTTCAAGGCAGTGGTATGCCGGACTCACTGCAGCCCTCAATTTCAAATGTTATTCCCATTCTCTAAATGACTATTCCCTTTTCTTCAAGAAATTAGAAGGTCGTATATCTATCCTAGCAGTTTACGTGGATGATATTCTATTAACAGGTGATGACCCAATCGAAATTAACACACTCAAATCTTTTCTTCATTCAGAATTTCAGATAAAAGATCTAAGAAAAGCTCATTATTTTTTAGGAATGGAAATTATCCGAGACCCTCAAGGTATTATTTTAAGTCAAAAAAAGGTTCACCTTAGATTTGTTGGCTGAGTTTGATTGTCTCAATTTGAAACCAGTTTCTTCTCTCCTCGATCCAGCTTCCAAGCTTCAACTCAATATTGGTACTCGTTATCAAATCCCACGGTTTATAGACAGCTTTTAGGCAAACTCAATTTTCTTACAAATACCCAACCTGACCTCTCATTCGCTGTGCAACACCTATGTCAGTTTATGCAAGCATCGCAACAACCCTATTTTGAAGCAGCTTTCCGGTGTCTTCGTTATCTTTTACTTAATCCAAGCTTAGGGCTTTTTCTTTCTTCTTCCTCTTCTTTCAATTTGATCGTATTTTGTGACTCTGATTGGGGATGATGTGTTGATTCACGTCGCTCAATCAGTGGGTTCTTCATAACTCTGGGAGGATCTCCGATTTCATGGAAATCAAAAAAATAATCTTTGGTGTCTCTATCCTCTGCTGAAGCTAAGTATTGCTCAATACGTTGGGTCGTGGCTGAAATTACTTGGATCATTCGACTTCTCGATGACCTCTCAGTCCCACCTTCATTACCGGTGCCTCTCTATTCTGACAGCCAAGCTGCCATACATATTGCCAAAAACTTAGTATTTCACGAGCGTACTAAGCACGTTGACCTTGATTGTCAATACCTCGCTGGACTTATTTCTCTGAGCTATGTTCCATTGGAATCCCAAATCGCTGATGTGTTCACCTAGCCTCTTTCTGGTCTGTCTCACACTTTGATTTTGGGAAAGTTGGGAATTGCTTCACCACCATCCAACTTGAGGGGGGTGTTGGTGAGCAAGATATCAAATCCAAAGAATGAAAATAAAGATGACACAGGAGATAGGTTTGGAAATTAGTTTCCAATTATGGACTTTGTAAGAAGAATTGGACACTTATATCCTTATTCATCATCACCGTCTATTTATATTATGATGGATTAAATCACAACCCTTCATTTATTACCTTTGTAAATAGGAGTTGTTGTATGCCACGACATCTGTACATATTCACACGATGTAAAGCACACACATACTTAGGGGATTTAGGATAAGTTCAAGTATTTATCTTTGCACATTTTTGTATAGTT
>NC_061112.1:9900785-9907531 GCF_002878395.1 Capsicum annuum | reverse complement strand
TAAGTTCAAGTATTTATCTTTGCACATTTTTGTATAGTTTGTTATTATGTAGCCAATAGAAATAGGACAAATGTATGCATAGGATTGATTCCTGCTTTTAGTTTTGTATTAAAAATTTTTGTACAGATAATTATCAGGAATACACAACATTTCTTCTTATTTTTTTCATCAGCACCACCTATATGTGTCACCTTATATAGTGAAATACTTCCAAATGTCTTTTAGAGATACACTTCTGAGACAAACATTAGTGCCACCTACTGCTTCTAGACCCCAAATGAGGCATCATCCACTGTAGTGAAATATTGGAACAGTCCAATGATAAATAGGAAATATGCTCATCTCATGAAGCAAAAATGTGGCAATCGAATTGAGATATGCACCTCTATGACTGTAAGCAACTCCTTTGGGTCTTGTTGTTATTCTAGAAATATAGTTAATGCTATAGGGTCAAATTCAGTTGTTGGCGACCTAATAACAAAATCTCTGTGGGCTTTCAAGGAGACTTTCATAATTGTAAGTGTTAGGACTAAAAGTATTAGATTTTTCTGAGATTATTACAACATGAAGAGGTTGTTTTGTTTCCTGTTCTTGGTAGCAAGAAGAGAAAGTGCTTCTTGAGTAAGTTGGAGAAATTGTTGATCCACAAATATGATCTTTGCTTCTGAATGCATTACAAGTGTTGAGTGGACGATATGAGTGTATGCATCTAAGATTTCAAGACTACAGGTCTGTTCATGAATACAATTCTGCCATGTTCAGAATTTCTTCTCAATTGAAACTTTGTGGAGAGACGGTCAATGATAATGATATGATGGAAAAGACGCTCTCCACTTTTCATGCCTCGAATGTGCTATTACAACAACAATATCAAGAAAAAGGTTTCAAGAAGTATACTGAACTGAGTTCTTATCTTCTTATGGCTGAACAAAATAATGATTTGTTGATGAAAAATCATGAGAACAGACCAACTAGATCTGCACCATTTCCTGAGGTGAATGATGTGCACGTCACCATGCTAGGTGTGGAAAAGGTCGCAGCCCTGGTCTTGGACGTGGTCGTGGATGTGTTCGTGGTTGTGGTCGTGATGATCAAGAAAGAAACCCTATTCCGGGTGTTAATCATTCATCTAACAAAAGAAGAAAAGATGAGAAACGTGAAAAAATTACTTGTTTCCGATGTGGTGGAAAAGGATATTATTCACATGATTGTCGTGCTCTCAAGCACTTGGTTGATCTTTATCAAGCATCATTAAAAAGAAAGAGAGAAATCCCGAGGCTAACTTTCTCTCTGAAAATAATATTGACATCACATGCTTGGATGTAGCAGACTTTTACGAGCACCCTGAAGGAAAGATTGATCACTTGATTGGTGATGGTTCCGTAAACATGGAAGAATGAATGCTTTTAATTTTTTTTTTAAATTATTGATAAGAGTTAGAGAATAAAGAATTATGTAAAAATAGTTGTTTGCATGAGTATTGTTTTTAATATTGTTATTTATTATTGAGTTGAATCAAATTTTAATTTTGTCATTATTTATTGAAAAAAAAAGAACGATACATGTAACACTTGAGTTCACTGTTATATAAATATTAATATGTTATATTGTACACGGTAAATATAATAAATACGTAGAATAGAGTATGACAGTTAATTAGTATTAAAACGAATAAAGTGTAGTGATGTGTAGACATGCATATATATAGTATGCAATCTTTTTATATAGAAGGGTATAAATTATATATATATTTTCCCAAGTTGCAGTGTCAGAATGTTTAACATGTAATATAATATTATTATATTATATTTCTTGAATAATGTAACAATTCTACTGCTACTTATTTTGTATATCAAAATCCTGAGGCTATTGGTTCCTTCTGTTGATTGTTGTTTTGTAATGTAAAGTAAGTTATCTTACCGATTGAGAGAGCTGTCACGTATACTTCTTCCTGATTGTCACTTTCTTCATATCAAGCTTAGATTTATTTTCTTAATTTGTTTCAATTATTGTGTTTTTAATGAATTGACTTGGCATGCATGTGGAGAAGATATAAAATGCTAAGCTAAGCTAAGCTAATCACGTTCTAATTGAACTTTTTTTTACTTAGTAAAGTGTGATTAACAATTACTTATAGTATAAACTTTCACTTTGTACAAAGATTTAATATATATTTGGTGTATGTCATTTTATGTGAAGATATAGATAATCTTTAAAGTAAGTTGTCCAATTATGAAGATATTTGTTTGATTGATTCTGGCACTACACATACAATATTCAAAGACGAGAAATATTTCTCTCATCTAAACATGGGTAAGATTAATGTTACTATAATTTCTGGTAGTGCTAATTTAATTGAAGGCTTCGGAAAAGCCATTATAATATTGCCCAAGGGAACTAAACTCATCATAAATAATGCTATGTTCTCTCCCAAGTCTCGGAGAAACTTGATGAGTTTTAAAGATATCCGTGAAAATGGTTATCATATCAAGACATTTGATGAGATGATTCTTAAATATCTTGGTATCACCAAGAATGTCTCTGGGCAGACATGTGTTGTTGAAAAGTTCCCTGCTTTATCTTTTGGCCTGTATTGGACAAAGATTTGTGCAATTGAGGCACATTCTATAGTAAACCGGAAGTTTATTGATTCCAATACTTTCATACTTTGGCATGACGTCTGGGACATCCAGGATCAATAATGATGAGAAGAATAATGGAAAATTTAAATGGGCATCCATTAAAGAACTTGAAGGTTCTTTCGAATGGTGAATTTTCATGTAATGCTTGTTATCAAGGCAAGAAGATTGTGAGACCATCGCCAACAAAAGTTGGGATTGAGTCCCCCGTCTTGGAACGCATACATGGGGACTGTTTTGCAAAATTTTGACTTTTGAAGAGAGTCGCCACTTAATTTTGAAAAGGAATTAAGAAACCTTTATAAAAGTTACTTCAAACGATTCAAAATAGGAAAATCATTTTAAGTTAGAGATTCTCGATAAGCGGTTCCTATTAACATTTTAGGAAGGTGTTAGGCACCTAAAACGTCCGCTAACTTGCGGTTATCCAAACTATTTGAAAACCTCTTTTGATTAACTTCTGAAAAGATTAATTTGTTAAAATAGTGATTTGATTTTTTAAAGACTTGTGTAAAATAGATTTAGGCAACTTAGTAGGAATTTTAACTAAGTCTAAACAAAACTAATAAACAAATAATCACATAAAAGGGGAAGGGAGGAGAAAGTAAAGGATTTAATCCATTGGGCCTAAATCAATGAGACCTAGTCTAATTGGGCTTCTGACCCATTTCACCTGTCCTAAACTATTTTTTGAGCCTTTGGCTCGAGTCTTGCTCCACCTGTATTAAATACAACTTCGGCTTTGAGGCCCAAATGAATGAATAATGAAAGAAAAGAGGAAATAAATGATAATAAAATGACAACAATAGGTAGATAATGACCATAACTAAAAAAACAGAAATGAGGCTCGGGCTTCGTTGTCGCTTTAAGTATGGGATTTTAACCCATTATTCCTCTTTCGACTTCTTGTATCTGTATGCCATGAAATTTTCTTTTCAAAGTCTCCTAAAGGATGGGCCTCCATGGCCCACTGCAAAACGCAAGGGAAAAAGTCCGTTTGGACTCTCAAGAGGGTTCATGCAAAGCAAGAAAGTAATGACCATTAATATGTGATCAACTATGAAAGAAAAGGAAAAGGGGAGTTAAAGGAGAAAAACACAAACATTCAATCAAGGAAATAAATATATATATAAAAAATAAGATGCATGACATATGACTATCTGAAGGAAAGACATCACAGAGCAAACTAACTCCTAGTCAGTCATAGCAAAACCACAAGGCTAAAGAGAAGTGTGAGGGTGCGTTCATATAGGCAAACAACATGCTAAGGCAAAATCTTCCTTATGCGTACCCTTAAAATCATATAAGATTAGTTGGAAAATAACAAATAGAAAACTCAAAATATCGGACCATGGAGAGGCAATCAAAGAAAATTAGTTTGAGCAAAGCGGGAGAATTTCCCTTACATCAAATGCATTGCCACCTTCTTAAATCTTTCATATTAATTAATGAGTTGAGGAACTTTGGCTAACACTAGCAATCCACCCAAATAATTGACATAAAATACATCGTCAGAACACTATATAAAACACTAAGAATGAAACACGGGGAATCCCAAACACATAACGAAAGACTTGCTTCTCTCAATGGTCAAAATAATCTTTTCACATATTATAACCTTAAAATTTAAACATTCAGGCTTCGATCGAAATGCGATGGATGTTCATAAACCGGGTCATTTCAAAGTCAAGATCATATCTTCATTATACAATATCATTCAGACTCAAATACAATGTCGAAGGGACCCTACCCATCCTCTTTTCAATAAGACAATTACATTTCCCTTGGGGATCCAACAAATAGAAATATCGACTTAGAATGAACTCGAACGAGAAATAACAAGTTCAAACTTTACAATCCCATAATGACAGGAACACTGAGATCAGGTAAACCAACTCTGGAAACCCAAAATTTATCAAACGGAACCAAAATAGGCCACCTTAGTCATGAAAAGATCAACAAAATTCCAACTGAACTTTGATAAGCGCCAAAACACGGGACTCTAACCGTCGAATCAGGTAAACAGAACTTTAGAAGCTCTACACTTACTAAACAAGTCAAAATACTGAACCTTACCTGCGAGATCAGATAGAACAACATACCCGCATCCTGAAACTATGAAATAAATACAAAACACGAACTTGATGTAGAATCGTTTGTAAAAGGATATTATTAGCCCTACAACTATTAACACATGAAACTTTTACGTAATACCAATTATAACACGAAACGTCGGCTAACCAGTGAAGTGAAACAGTGGATTAAATCCACAATCAATACCGATACACAGTAGCGAATTGAAAAACTAATTAACAAGGTTAAAATCAAGTAGCAGATTATAAAGTTGAGACAGGCATATGAGACTCAAGTAGTATTCCTTAACAACTAAGCTGGCGATTTGACACCACACATAATTATACGACAAGCAACAATTTTAGCAAATTATGCTCTGTGGTCTTAAAGACCTCTATAATAGACAGCCCAAACAGATAACCCACAATCATTCACGATACACAGATAACTACTTCTACGAAGAAAGAGGTATGAAGAAGGAAACATCAAAATGAAGCAGAAAGAGGGACGAGCGTATGTTTACCTCTTTCGGGACAGCAAACGAAACGACGAGCTATCAACAAACTTATCGCTACTAGAATCTCACGACGTTGACCACCAACAGAGCGTCCTTTTTCTTTTACCTCTTAGATATTTTGAAAGCCTAGATTTTCAAACTAAATATCTTCAACCCTTAGCTTTTTTTTTGAAAATATTTTGAACCCACTTTGCTTCTAAAACTTCCAACTCAAAAGGCAAAGAAGAGGAGAGAGTAAAATTCCCAAATTTTCTCTACAGAGAACCTAACCCCTAGATTTTTGCCCCAACTAAAAAAAAATCCCCCTGTTTCCTACCCTAGAATTTTTTGCCCTAATTCTCGAACACTAAATTTTATCCTCAAAATTTCTAACCCTAATTTTGACTTCCTCCTCCCTCTTCTCTTCTTTTTTTTCAATGAACGAAGGTCCTCCTTATATAGGAGATGACAAGGGGTACTTTAGGGACTTGAAACAAAAGGATGTTTCAAATTTGAAATTCAAAAATCCCCCTTTGGCTTAGGATTTCCTCAACAAATGTACCCATTTTGATAGAAATGGTGGACCAATAAAAATGGAGCCAAACGAATTCCATTCGAGAACCAATTTAAAACCCCCAGATATGTACGAATTCGTACCACCTTATCCAAGAAGAATCAAACTTAGACGTTGGGGAGGACACATACACCAGTTCTAGAAGGCTCTTAAATTTTCCTTGTACGGACTCGTGTGAGAGTCATGTGACACATACAAAAGGGCACAATAGTGGTTTTCGGGTTGATTTAGGGCCTGAAATTAGATCGGGTTGGGGGAGCCGTGAAAGAATGTAATACCCCGCATGTTTCTAAGCTGGGAAGTGAATAAATATTCCTACATATGAAATCTCCTATCCTGTGATTCATACTTGAGTACATGACTTACAATGAATATCCTAGTGACAGGATAGCTTATGATGCATTAAGCATGTTCATATGAGTCACTTAAGGTAATACAAGCTAAGAGTTTTTGAATCCATCAAGTTTTAGTGTTTGATTTTGCAAGGGTCATATTTGAACGAGTATAACTCAATTTTAATGTGATATTTTGGCTGATTTAGACCCACCAAATTTTAGAAAATTGAATTATCTTTCCAACGATACCAATTTCGGCTTAATCCAATACCCGAGCGAAAAGTTATGCCCTTTTTCGTGAGAGACAGTAAGCATAGGCGATTGGTTAGGCTCCGCCCAACCCAAGCATAGGCGATCACTTGGGCGCCGCCTAAGTGAATTCCAGGTGCCAAAAACACTCTGTCTTGAGTTATTTTAAGGGTAATTAATTCTTTTAACACTCCTTACACGTCCCTAAACTTAACCCTACGAAATATATAGCTTCTAATCATATTACAGCCCTATTATCATCTCAAAGCTCATCATCCAAGAGCACTAAAAGATAAAAATAACTAGGGTTGCATAATTAAGCTTGAAGATCCGATTTCAAGGAAATTCCTCCATCAATCATCAAGAATCTTCCTTCAAAG
>NC_061112.1:9899927-9900685 GCF_002878395.1 Capsicum annuum | reverse complement strand
CATATTACAGCCCTATTATCATCTCAAAGCTCATCATCCAAGAGCACTAAAAGATAAAAATAACTAGGGTTGCATAATTAAGCTTGAAGATCCGATTTCAAGGAAATTCCTCCATCAATCATCAAGAATCTTCCTTCTAAGGTATGCATGAGTTGATTTATGGATCCCTTTCATCTATAAAGCTCAAAACCCTCTTTTTCATTATAAAGTATGATTTCTATATTGTTGGGTGTTGATGATCATGTTATTGATATTGGGTAATTCCCAAGATAGAATCTTTATATGTTTTTATGAATTCATGATATCATATGAGTTGGAAACATGTAAATTTAGTTGTTCATGATGTATAATTTGATGATTCCACCTATGCTTAAGATGTGAATGTAAGGTGTTTGATAAAATGTCTAAGAAACTAGTAACCATGCAATATAGTTAAATTGTGACTAAGTGAAGGATTCATGATATGCCCTTATGTTCCAATGACTTCTATGTTGATAATGTTCCTTGTAAATGTTGTTGGAATACTCATGAACTATTCTTATGAGATTATGCTATGTTTACTTTCAAATCCTACTTATGAACAAGATGTATGATAACCATGCAATCCACATGAACTTCCACGCTATTGGTATGTGTTGCCAATATGATTATGCAATGAACATGATATTAAGATTGTGCAAGTACTTCCATGTGATATGAAATCCTTTCTATGCAATACATTGTTGATAACCATGCTTAGTATGAGATCCCTACTTATT
>NC_061112.1:9785488-9899827 GCF_002878395.1 Capsicum annuum | reverse complement strand
CCAATATGATTATGCAATGAACATGATATTAAGATTGTGCAAGTACTTCCATGTGATATGAAATCCTTTCTATGCAATACATTGTTGATAACCATGCTTAGTATGAGATCCCTACTTATGATATTATAAACTATGGACTCTACTCTTATGATCAAGTCAGTCATGTGTGTCAGTTTCCTTCCATCGAGTACTGGGGGTACTTGTACCTAAAAACTATAGCTGTGTGCCTAGATCCATGTCATATTTCACAATATCCGAACTTAAGCTATGATTCCATAGACTTCAGTCAGTCATGTGACTCAGGAAAACTTTATGATCTTAGTCAGTTGTCAGATATCAGTAATATTCCGCCAGTCAATGGAATTCAGTAAGATTAAGTCATGCACAACCAGTTATTCATGTCCAGTCCCTCCAGATGGGAGTAGAGGTTAGCACCGAGTGAACCCAAGGATGAGACCTCACCTGCCAGTTCAGGGTGTGATTCTTAGTAGTCATCCTTGTGTTCCAGAACTATGTAGCCAGCGTAGGTTGAGACATCTTAATCTGTCAGATTAGGGTTGATGAGGTGGCTTAACTCGTCAGTTTAGGGTTTCCACCATTCTGATTGAGCACCCGCAAGATAAGGGTCACTCACAGGCTGTCCTTACCCGTGGCACGGTATTGACACCCTTCCAGTTGGGGCAGAGATTGGACCCCAGTTTAGCCATAACTGCATACATGGGGCATGCCGATTAAATGCTACTTCCCACAGTTTCAGTATCAGTCTCAGTAAAAGAAATCAGGGCATTCTTCAGATTTTAGTACATACAGGACTGTAAGATACAGTCATCCATGTTATCAGTTTTAGTATCAGTCATGACAGTTATCAGTAAACCATGTATTAGCTTACAGGTCACGTTATCACGTATTTATGGTCCCAGTTTCTATATATTTGTGTTTGCACTCCCACGTTCATATTAGTCAGTCAGTGTTGTTCATGCATGAAACCCTTTATGTTCAGCCTACATTCCTCGTATACTCAGTACTCCAGTTATACTGACGCATTTGCACTATGGTGCTTTCTTTTCATGTTACACCAAAGGTTCCAAGACACGAGCTCTAGCCCAGTAGTAGCGGTAGCATTCCAGTCGTAGAGACATAGTGAGTCCTCATTGATTCGAGGACAATATGATTTGATTTATTTATTTATTTTTTCAGTTCAATTTTACGGAGTTAGTTGGAGACATGTTCCTTCAAATCCTTATTCAGATAGTTTAGAGGCTTTCAAATTTATGTTCAGATTTACATTTAGATTGAGTTATTTTGGGTATTTTCACCCACATGATTGTATTCAGTTGAACCTTATGGCCTTACAGTTCCATGTATTCCGCATTATTATATCATGATTTGCAGTATACAGGTACAGATATCAATCATGGGTTAGCTTGTGGTCCCTCGGGGTCATGAGCACTGTGTAGCATTCCGGTTCAGCGAATCGGGGTGTTACATAGAATTTGGTCGATAGTTCAAGTCGGGCATATGTGAACTGCACGTGGATGGAGGTTGTTTTTCTTTGTTGAGGTTGGAAGATGATCTTATTTTAGAGAGGAAGAGGAATGGATGTAGTGGGCCGGGTTAAGTGTTTGGGTTTGGGCTGGTTAGGTAGTTTTGGTTGGGCTGATATGAAAAAGAATAAAGGGGCTGGTTTGAGTTTTTTAAATAGTAAAAAAAATTTAGGTTGATTTGGGTAAATTAGGGATTTAGGCTATTTATTAAATAGCCATTGAATGACAAATTAGATGATCGTATTTAATTTAGCCTAACCCCAAATTAAATTGACCAATTGTTATGGTCAAAATAATTTTAGTTGAGGTCTAATTCAATAAATTGACTAAAATAACGACATCTGAAATGAATTAACAACCAATTCAATTCTGAAGTTTCTTGATTCAATAAAATCGAACTCATATTGATCCAAATAAATTATTTTAGAGAATAAATTAAATTTAAATCAATATCTTAATTATTTGAAATTATTTTCAACACGAACCTTGATTAAGATTCGATATTTGGTAAAACAAATATGCAGGTATCAAAATTATATAACTTTATATAATTGAATATGATAATGTATAATCGCTTCTTAAAATGACGAAATTACGTATAGAAAATATTTTAAAAAATCTTTTATTTGACTCAGATAAATATTGTAATTTTATTTAAAAATCAAAGAAACTCCGAATTGAGCTTGGTTATGGAGGGCAAAAATTAGGTGTCAACAACTGCTCCGTCCCTTTGGGTAGGGTGGATGTAAGTAACCCTGGGCAAAGTAAGGTTGATGTTTCTAATTTTTGTCCGACCATAGATTTGAATCTGAAAGAGGTTGGTTTTTGTACGAGTTTCATAGAGTCATGGCCAGACCTCAGTTTTGGTTTCCTATAGATCTCAGGTTACATGAGAATTCAGGACACTTGTAGTTCATAGAGCTTGATTTAAAGCACGATTTTCAAAAAATTCACAAGCTATCTCAGTTTTAGAGTTTTTGATAAAATCGAGAAACTGGGGAATAGAGGGATTTGGGGGGAGGTTGGAATACAGTTGAGTTTTCTACATAGATCCCTGCCTGCATATCCCCAAGATTTTAGGGAATCAAACTGCTTGTAGTTTGACTCAATCGGTAGAAAAGATAGTCTTTTATTTCAGACCATCGTTGGCTTGGAATGAGTGACAAGTTGATCGAGTTGTAGAAAAGAGGCTTGTAACCTCTTAACCATGAACGTGGAGCTCGTCACATTCATAGGCAAGAACTTACCCGGACGTAATTTCCAAAACTCTAAGTGTGTTGCTACCCTAATTTGAAAGGAAGAGAAAGTTCCCCTCGTATGAGTTAAGAAAACATCCCAGAGGTAAAGCTGAGACCATAATATCCAAAAATACCCATATGCCTTCTAATAGAGGCATGGTTGGATGGTGGTTCTGATCATCATTTAGCTTGCGTCTAGAGATTTTGACATCCCTCTCCAGATTATGTCCCGTTTTGCTACTGAGAAAGAGTTCCACGTTGTGCTGCATCCTTTTTGGAGTCGTCCGTACCTGTGGTTTTGATTTGAGATTTTCATCCTTTCGGATGCTCTTGATAATTTCTCACACAAAAATCATTAGTGATAAGCTCAATTCATGAAATAAGTATAGAGTATTTTACCATATCTCTGCGTGAGTTGTTGTCTAAAAAGCGAAGTCATCCTTTCTTGTACCTTCAGAGTGGGGTGACCCTTTTGGACACTGGCGATACTTTTGTAGAACGGTCCCTACAACCATGTAATCTTATGCTGGTGTGGAAACCCTTTTGGTTACCTATATCACTTGTTGTATGTGGAATGATGAACTCTCCGGTTATAGCCGATGATTGATTTATAAATTTTCCTTAAATTATCAATCTTTGGATAATCTTGTACATTATTTGATTGTTGGATATGAGGCGACTTACAGATATCCTTTGAATTTCTAGCTTTTAGGTAATCCTGCACATCATCCGACTTTGGATAAGAGATGACTTATAAATATCCCTTTAATCGCTAGCTTTCAGGTGTTTCTGCACATCATCCGACCTTGGATACAATATGACTTATAGATAATCCCTCAAATTGATCGTCTTTGGGTAATCCTGCACATAATCGATCTTGTATATGACGGGCTTATAGAGAACCCTTGGACGTATCAATTTGACAATCTTGTATATCCTCCGGTAAGGATTTAGTTGCGACTTACGGATAACCTTTGAACTATCACCTTTTGGGCGATCTTGCACACTATCTGGTTAGGATGTTATTGTGTCTTACGGATGACCTACAGGCTATCAACTCATAGGTGATCTTGCATACTATCCTATTTCAAATAATATGACTTATAAATGACATTTAAATTGTCAATTGCTAGGAAATCTTATATATCATTCATCCTTAGATAGCGACCTGAAGGCGTCCCTCCAAATAATGTGCTCTTAATGTATTCGTATGCTGATTTATGAATAGATAATGATATCCTCGACGCCAGCATTGTGTCTTGTATGTCAACAAATATATTGAATGCTGATGATATTCTCGACGCCAGCATTGTATCTAGTGTATCGACAGATATATTAAATGCTAATAATCTCTTCGATGCTAGCATTGTGTCTAGCATGTCAACAGATATTGAATGCTAATGATATCCTCAATGCCAGTGTTATGTCTAGCATGTCGACAGATATATTAGATGCTGATGATACCCTCTACGCCAATGTTGTGTCTAGCATGTCGATAGATATATTGGATGCTGATGATATCCTCGACGCCAGCGTTGTGTCTAGCGTGTCGATAGATATATTGGATGCTGATGATATCCTCGATGCCAGTGTTGTGTCTAGCGTGTCGACAGATATATTGGATGCTGATGATATCTTTGATGCCAGCATTGTTCTAGCATGTCGACAGATATATTGGATGCTGATGATATCCTCAACGCCAGCGTTGTGTCTAGCGTGTCGACAGATATATTGGATGCTAATGATATCCTCGGCGCCAGCGTTGTGTCTAGCGTGTTGACAGATATATTAGATGCTGATGATATCCTCTACGCCAGCGTTGTGTCTAGTGTGTCAATAGATATTGAATGCTGATGATATCCTCGATGCCATCATGGTGTCTAGCGTATCAATAGATATTGAATGTTGATGGTATCCTCCATGCTAGCATTGTATCTAGCGCGTTAATAGATATGTAATGGCCTTTGCGGCAGTGATATGTGATGGCCTTTGCGGCAATGATATGTGATGGCCTTTGTGGCAATGATATGCAATAGCCATTGTGGCAGTGATAAAATGATTTTACCTGGCTTCACTTGTCAGTGTCCTGCTTTCTACATGTACCTGTACTCAAGGCAGACGATTAGTAGATACAAAGTCGCTTTTACTAGCGACTATTTTTAGGAAACTTCTAAATACGATAGGTGTAAAGAAGACAAAGTGCTTTTGTTTGTCGCCTACGATCTTAAGAAATGTGATGGACAAATCAAAAGGTCCTCAATAAATGGGCATTAAACCTATTTTTAGGGCTGCCCTAAAATACCGTTCTTGGACGTTAATGATCTGTTGTGGCTCCCGATTTGCTCGGGAAATTTTGAAAGAGACTCTCATTTTGCGTATTGATCCCTGCATCTACAGAAAAATAATTAGTTGAATGAAATTACTCCATGTTGACCTTCTTCGATCCTTGATTTGCTCCTTGCCATCTCTTTGACATTCCATCATATTGAGACTTCCACCCTGACACTCTATCCCAAATGATGTCTAGGCAAGTACTAAGTAAGTGAGTCATAAGATTTTTGAAAATAGTCTTAAATTTTTGAAAATAATTTTGAAAACTTCTATAAAATTTTAGAAAATTTCTGCCAGTCATGTCATGTACTAGCTCAATGAACGTCTTTCTCGCGGTTCTGACTATATACGATGGATGGCTTCCAAAACTCATGATTATTGTTGGAGGGTTTCTTCAATTAGTTCTATCATAGCCAAAAATTGAGTCTACCCAAACTTTGTTACAGTTGGTGGTTTCTAAAGCTTTAACCTCGGGTGCTGGGGAATTTGGAATATGTTTCGGCATTTAGTGGAAATTTTGAGGTCTTCCTCAAAATTTCTGCCCCAGTTTAAACTTGTTTGAGATAATACTAATCTGAGTAGATCTGAAGTCTTTGCTGATCTTCATTCTCTTTGTTGGATGTCGATCTTCTCTTGTGAATTTTTGAGATTCCTTCTCAAAAATTCTATCGCAGTTTCCATTTCATAGGGTTATATGACCGAGCCATTGGGGCGCCTACGTATCCCATTGAAGTAGGAATCAGGTCAAACGTAGTTCAGGACTATGCTAGGGATATATATAAGAAATCTAATGGGTTGATCGAAGCCGACATAGGCCGCCTACGTATCCCTTTTGTTGGGAATTTAGGTCATCACATAGTTCATACATAGGGGGAAAGGATAAATTTTCCTAAGGGGTTGACCGAAGCAGACATAGGCCGCCTACGTATCTCTTTCTTGGGAATTAAGGTCAAATGTAGTTCGTGCATAAAAGGAAAGGATTCTAGACAGTTACATACTAGCAAACAATGTTATTACAGAGGTGATTACAAACAAACTAAGAAAACATAAAAACTAGAACGTCATTCAAACATAATATCTTTTTACCACATCAGAATTGATTGGTTTGGTCCACTCTGTGCCATCCATCTCAGACAAAATCAGAGCTCCTCTAGATAGCACCTTGCGAACTATGTATGGCCCTTGCCAGTTTGGATCGAACTTGCCCTTGTACTCCTCTTGGTGAGGGAATATTCGTTTGAGAACAAGTTTCCCCACTTTAAATGCTCGAGTTCTTACCTTCTTGTTAAAGGCATGAACCATCCTGTGTTGATATAGCTGACCATGGCATACAACGGCCATTCTCTTTTCATCAATTAACATGAATTATTTGTAGCGAGTATGGACCCATTCTTCGTTACTCAGTCCAGCTTCCTGAATAATCCTTAGGGAAGGTATTTCGACCTCAGCGGGTATCACAACTTCATTCCCGTAAACTAGTAAATAGGGAGTTGCTCCTGTGGAGGTTCGAACTATTGTTCGATACCCTAGCAAGGCGTAAGGTAATATTTCGTGTCATGATCTATCATTTTCAACCATCTTTCTCAAGATCTTCTTGATATTCTTGTTAGCAGCTTCTACGGCTCCATTCATTTGGGACGGTACGCTGTCGAGTGGCGATGCACAATCTTGAACTGATCACAAATTTCTTTCATCAAGCTGTTCAAGTTTGCCCCATTATCAGTAATAATTGATTTCGGTACTTTGAATCGGCAAATCAAGTTATTCCTGATGAAATCTGCAACCACTTTCTTAGTGATGGCTTTGTACGAAGAAGCTTCAACCCACTTAGTGAAATAATTAATGGCAACCAAAATAAATCTATGCCCATTCGATGCTAGTGGCTCTATTGGGTCGATGACATCCATGCCTCAAGCTACGAAAGGCCAAGGAGAATTCATTGCGTGAAGCTCGTGTAGAGGCATTCGAATTAGATCTCTGTGTATTTGATATTTTGGATATCTCTGCACAAATTTACTACAATCATTTTCCATAGTCATCCAAAAGTAACCAGTTCTCAGGATCTTTCAGGCAAGGACAAGCCCATTCATGTGGGGCCCACAAACTCCATCGTGTACCTCATTTATCAACTTATTAGCTTCCGCCGCATCGACGCATCTTAGGAATCCCAAATCAGGAGTCCTCCTAAAAAGAATTTCTTCACTTGGAAAGTAATTCTTTGCCAAATGCTGGATTGTCTTCTTTTGGTTGTTACTAGCCTCTTCAGGATATATTCTAGATTCCAAATACCTCTTAATGTCATAGTACCAAGGCCTTCCATCAGGCTCCTCTTCCACGTATATGCAATGCGCGGGTTGCTCCTTCAGGCTTATTTCCAAAGGATGGATGTAACTCTGATCCGGGTGTTGAATCATGGAAGATATCATGGCCAAAGCATTAGCAAACTCGTTTTGTGTTCGTGGGATATGTCTGAAATCAAAATCCTAGAATCTTCCACATAATTCTTGCACCAACTCCACATAAGGAGTAATCTTAGAGTTTTTTACTGCCCATTCTCCCTGTACCTGGTGAATCAGTAAATCTAAATCTCCGATGGCTAGCAATTCATGAAAACCCATGTCAAGTGCCAATTTGAGCCCCAGGATGCAAGCTTCATATTCAGCCATGTTGTTGGTGCATGGAAAACATAACTTAGAAGTTACCGGATAATGTTGGCCTATTTCTGACACCAAAACTACTTCAATTCCTGAACCTTTGAAGTTGACCGCCCCATAAAAAAATAGCCTCTATCTGGGGTAGATTTTCGTGATATCTTCTCCTATGAACGAAACTTTCTCATCTGGAAAGTATGTTCGAAGTGGATCGTATTCCTCATCAACTGGGTTTTCAGTCAAATGATCTGCTAAGTCTTGCCCCTTGATTGCTTTTTGGGTTACATACACAATGTCAAACTCACTCAGCAACATTTGCCACTTGGCTAGCTTTCCTGTAGGCATGGCCTTCTGGAATATATACTTCAATGGATCCATTCTCGAGATAAGGTAAGTTGTGTAGGACAACAGATAATGCCTCAACTTTTGTGTCGTCCAAGTCAAAGCATAACATGTCTTTTCTATAAGAGTGTAACGGGCTTCGTATGGTGTGAACTTTTTACTCAAGTAGTAAATGGATTTCTTTTTCCTTTCGGTCTCATCATGTTGCCCGAGGACGCATCCGAAAGCATTTTTTGAGACTGACAGGTAAAGCAATAATGGAATTCCTTCTCTCGGTGGGACCAAAATCGGTGGTGCAGACAAGTATTCTTTGATGCGATCAAAAGCTCTCTGACATTCTTCTGTCCACTCATTCAGTGCATTTTTCTTCAACATCTTGAGAATTGGCTCGCATATGACTGTTGATTGAGCGATGAATCTGCTAATGTAATTCAGATGTTATGACTGTTGATTGAGCGATGAATCTGCTAATGTAATTCAGATGACCCAGGAAACTCATAACTTCTTTCTTGGTCCTCGGCGGTGACAAGTCTTGAATTGTCTTGATTTTGGATGGGTCTAGCTCGATCCCCCTTCTACTGACTATGATCCCTAGCAACTTCCCTGATGGCACACCAAAAGCATACTTAGCAGGATTTAACTTCAAAATGTACCTTCTTAATCTGTTGAAGAATTTCTCCAGATGAGTTAGATGATCCGAACTCTCGCGGGATTTGATAATTACATCATCCACGTACACCTCAATCTCCTTATGGATCATATCATGGAATACCATCTTCATGGCCCTCATATATGTCGTACCTGCATTCTTGAGACCAAACGGTATTGCCCTATAATAATAAACACCCCAGGGTGTAGTAAAAGCCATTTTTTCTACATCTTCCTCATCCATCAGTAACTAGTGATAGCCGGCAAAATAATCAATGAATGACTGCATTTCATGTTTTGCACAGTTATCGATGAGAATGTGGATGTTGGGCAACGAAAAATTATCTTTAGGACTGGCTCTGTTCAAGTCTCTATAGTCAACAAAAATTTGAATCTTGTCGTCCTTCTTTGGCACAAGGACGATGTTGGTCAACCATGTCAGATATTTAGTGACCTCGACAACCTTAGACTGGATTTGTTTTGTCACTTCTTCCTTGGTCTTTAGACTTAAATCTGGCTTGAATTTTCTTATTTTTTACTTGACTGGATCAAACTCAGAATTTATCGGCAATTTATGTGACACAATGCTGGTGCTCAACCCTGGCATATCATCATAGGACCAAGCAAACACGTTGATATACTCCCGCAACAGGTGGATGAGCTCTTCCTTTTGTGGCCCCACGAGGTGGACACTAATACTGGTCTTTTTAATTTCATCGTGATCTCCCAAGTTGACTGTTTCAGTTTCTTCCAGATTGGGTTTTTCGTGATTCTCAAATTCCTCCATATCTTCAACTAACTGTTCCTCGTTATTGTCCTTCCAACCATCATCGTCCCCTTCATTTTATTCGTTCAGGCTTTGACATGACACAACATTGGCAGGTTTTAAGCTATTGTTACTGTAATGGACAAACAAACTAAGTTAGATGATAAGAAAATAACAAAACATATGACTAGGAGCATTTTAGAACTAATATAGTTTTCCAAATAAATGAAGGCCTTTTCATTGAAATTTGAGAAATAATTACAACACCATGGCTTGTGACTTACACAAATACAAGCCCCCGCCTTTTTTGAAAGCAGTAAGATACGAAAATAAAGTTTTGAGATATAAAAGATGCATCGCGGAGCCTCCTTCGGATCATTACCGATTTCAAAACTATTAGTAATTGCCCTTTCATTTACCATGACGGGCGACGGGTTATGAGTGGAGTGGAGGTCCAATTTTGTAATCCTCTCCTGGCGCAATCTGCTTCACCCCGCTGGACTCTGGGAGATCTTTTGGTACAGCATTGCATCCTTTAAATAAATCTCCTATCCCATCCCCAAGATCATCATCATCTGACATCTTTCGTACGAGAAATGACTAGAATAGAAGTGGCAAGGGCCTAAACAGACTCTTTTCTTACTTATCCTCAACCCTATCTTTTCTGGTAGGCTGATACCCTAACCCATTCTTAGAGTTTCTCTATGGAATCACAATAGGCTCGATAATTCCTTATAAATTCTTGCCCAAGCCTCGACCAGGTTCGAACCCATTTCTTAACATCACAGTCGCAATCATTTTGTAGACAGAAGGCATTGATATTTTGGGTGTCAAATCTTTTTCCACAGTATTTACAATTTCCATTGTATAGAAACTGATACCTTTTGGAACATCTTCAATCACCGGCATATAACTATGGGGATGGTCCGCTCGACTTCCTTCTCCTTAGATGACTACTTCATGATCTTTCCAAATGAACTTTAATAATTGATGAAGGGGTGATGAAATTGCCTTTGCCCCGTATATCCATGGTCTTCCCAAAAGCAGTTTGTAGCTAGGATGAATATCCATAACATGAAACTTAGTCTTAAACTCAGCAGGCCCCATTTGGATGTGCAAATCAATTTCTCCTATGGTATCTCTCTGCCCTCCATCGAATGCTCTCATATTTATGTGGCTTTGACGAATTTTCCCCATATCATAGCCCATTTGGGCTAGCGTGGAGAGGGGACAAATATTCATACCATATCCGTCGTCTATTAATACCTGATTAACTGCATAATCTCAATAAATGACGGTGACATGCATGGCTTTATTATGCATTGCTCCTTCAAACGGCAACTCTTCATCACTGAATGATATGCGATGGTTCCCCACAATGTTCCGTATCATCGATGCCAAATTCTCAATGCTCGTTCTTATGGGAACATACGCTTTCTCTAAGACCTTCGACAGAGCCTGTCGGTGGTGTTGCGAGCTCAATAATAGTGCCAAGACAGAGATTTGGGCTAGCGTTTTCTCCAAGTGTTTGATAATTGAGTAATCCTTTGGTTGCATACGCCTCCAAAATTCCTCAGCCTCTCCTTCAGTGATTGGCCTTTTTTGTGAATCTTTCTTGTTGGTCAATTCCTCAGGGATGTAACATCATCCTGATCGTGTTATCCCCCTGGGCAGCGGCGGTTGGCACAGTAAATTCCTTCTTTGGAGGGGGAGTGTACACTTGAGTTGGTGTAGTCATCACTATAAATAGGGCTTTCTTGCTGATACTTAAGGCAGCCACAACTTTCTCTATCTTTTCTACCTCTTTCACCCTTTTACGCTTTTCAGAGTTCACCTGAGTAATGGTCTTTTCAGATGCCAATTCGCCTTCTATTTCAATCATGTTAATTGTAGATCCCCCATGGTTGGGCAGTAGATTACTGCTAATATTTAGAGTAGGTGCCTAGAGCGTGATGACCTTTTGATCAATCAGATCTTGGATTCTATGTTTCAAGATAAGACAGTCCTCGGTACTATGCCCTGCTGCCCCTGAATGATAGGCACAGTTTTGATCAAGGTGATAAAACCGGGAGCTAGGATTGACAGGCTTTGGCTTACTGGTTGCAAATGACCAGCATTCTTCAATCTTTCAAACAATTAGGTGCGACTTTCAGCTAGTGAGGTAAAGTTTCGGGGAGATTTCTTTTCGTGGTTTGGATGCTGGGGGTTATACGGGCTTAGGTTTGTAGGAGGGGGTACTTGGTGGTAATTTGGAGGTATTTAGAAATTTGTTCGGCTATTTAAGGGAGTAGTTTAGAAATGAGACTGATAATTTAGAGGTGGAACTGGGTGTTGGGGAAAGATATTTGGCTGTGGAGCTTGGTATGATGGTGGGATATTTGGGAGTGGAGTTTGGTATTGGGGATAGACGTAGAATGCGTGCGGAAGGTTAGGTAATGGCGGGGAAGAAAAAATGTTTCTAGAGTTGAACCGCTGTTTCAATTTTATAACAGAATTGGTAGAAACCCCACCTACCTCTTCCTTCTTCTTCTTAGAAAACGTGGCAGTTCCAGATGATGTCGAGGTTTTGGCAATTTTTCCTGTCCAAATACCTTCCTCTAATGATTCTCCTATTTTTACCAAATCTTCAAAGGTCGCTCTGACCGCGGACACCATCCTGGTATAATATTCTCTTTCTTGAGTGCGAGAGAACACAGATACCATTTCCTCCTTGGACATGGGGGGCTGCACTTTTGGCAGCTTCTTTCCTCCAACGAAAAGCATAATCTCGAAAACTCTCACGCTCTTTTGTTTAATCTGATCTGGTGAATACAGATCAGGAACTATTTTAATGTTGAATGTGAACCGGTTAAGGAAACTCTTGGCCAATGTCTTCCAACCAGTCCACCTTTTCGGCTCCTGAGACATAAACCACTCCAAAGCTTTACCATTCAAAATTCGACTGAATAGACGCATTAATAACGCCTCGTTTTTCCCTATCCCTACTAGTTGCTCGTAGTACCTTCTTAGATGGGCCATTGGATTTTCAGTATCGTCAAACATCTCAAACTTATGGACCTTGTATCCTTCTGGTAGGTCTACTCCTGGGTGAACACACAAATCGTCATACCCCAAACCCTCGCGGTCCTTGGCCCCATAAGACTCTTTGATCCTCATGATCTCTTCTTGCATGGCTAATAAATTCCTTTCATGCTGGGCCTTTCATTCCTTCTCCTTATCCTCGTAATGGTCCATCTCGGAGTTAGGAAGGGGTTCATAAATATCAAGGGATATGATGGCTTGAGGGGGATTTGGAAGGAAAGCTTGATTTTGTAGATGGAGGGAATTTGGTTGGTAAGTGGGGAGAACGTTTTGAAAATTGGGAAGGTTATGTGGGCCTTGTAAGTAGTTTGGCAAAATATGAGAGGGATTTTGCGGATTTGGAAATGAATTTAGTGGATTCGAAGGTAGGTTTGCCGTATTTTGTGGATTTGGGAGTAAATATTGCGGATTTGCGAATGCGTTTTGTTGATTTGAAAATGTGTTTTGAGGATTTGGGAATGGATTTGAAGACGGGTTCTGTGGGGTTGCGAATGGATTTTTTGGATGGTAGGTGTCTGGATTATTTTCACAATTAGTGTTTTGGACAAATGGAAGAGCGAAGCCGGATGATACATTAGTTGGTTGGTCCCGGAGAATAGGGGTACTGAGGGAAGGGATTTGGAGTGGAGTCCCGTGTTTTCCCGGAGCAGGGACATTGACGGTGATGGCCAAGTTAGCCAATTCTTGAGTGCGATTTATTTTCTCCTGAAGCAATTCTAATTTTCTTGCAAATTCCGCAATCATCTCATTCTGTTCCGCTATCACATTATCCCGGATAGCCAGTGCGCTTTCTTCGTCATTTTCTGTCATTTTTGAATGATGGTCTGAGGATGGGATTTTCTGTGCTTTCAATCAAGTGAAGTAGGGATGTTCTGCCAGTTTATCAACATGGAGTAATTTCAGTTATCTGCAAAGTAAAACAACTCAAAGGCAAATGTGTTAGTTTCCGTATGTGATAAGTAATGCAAAATATTTGACAGGAAATAATCACACAGAGTTGTTCGAGTTATAGCCAAATTCATCCATAGATCATAGTGGATAAACTTGCCTTTGATCTCAACCAACACATATAAGCACATAAAACAGTTATATTACACAAGACATTAAAATAATGCGTATCCTAATTGGGGTGACCCTTTTTGAGCCAAGGGTTCAGGGCTAACAATTTTTTGAAGAAAATATATGCTTCCTCAAAGTCAATCCATTAACCCCCAACTCATATAGACACAAAAAGGGCATAAATGCCTACAAAAGATAACGAAACAGGGATACAATTTTTTAGGGAAAAGGGAAAATAACAAGAAAGAAGATAAGTTCCCGTGCAGGGGAGAATAGAAAAGCTAGCTACTGGAGGCTTCTTCGTCTGCTTTCGCCTTCTTTGCCTTGTTTACCTCATTTGCTATTTGATACCTATTGATGATAAGGTGACTCCCGCATACTTGTGCCTTGCAGTCGTAAGTCGTTTCTCCTATGCTGTCGAGTTGGGAGGCCATGCTATCGTCCAACTCTATTAGGCATTGCCTAACATCATCAACGTCTTGCCTAGCTCTTTTCAACTCTTCCCTCAATGCATGTATGGACAAAGCTTTTTTCATGTGCATCTGCTGGTGCACAATTTCACTTTTCTGGAACTCATATTGTAGCCTGTGAAGCCGAATTTGATGCTCGGATTCTACATCCACAACCCGAGTGGGCACATTTGGTCCCGGATTCAATGCTCCGACGAGGCTCTTTTCAACCACTCCTTGTAAGTGTCGCTGACTTCAGGTTCATACCCTATACGAAAAGAGACTTCTACCTACTTCTTCCTTCTCCATCTATTTATCATGTAGTCTTTGAGCGAGGGCTTACTTTCATTATATTCGGTGAAGAATCTGAGCATAGAATCTATTTGAGGCGTCTCCTGCTTGATCTCGAATTACCTAAGAACTGTGCCAGGATTGTAGGGGCGGGTTCTCCTGAGACCCGGGAGCACTAAAAAAAGCCATTTGCCCCCTCGAATGATGTATTTCCCTGAATGAAGATAGTTAAGGGACCATTGGACATCTCCATCTCCTAGTTCTCCAAGAGTCTTAAACCAAAATTTAAGGGATGCTTCCCTTTTGAACTTGTGTAAAAATAACCACATGTCGTGCAATTCTAGCAGATTTCTCCTTGTTTTGTGATCAGGTTGTGCCGTTCTAGGATTTTTCACCAAACACATCATCATCCACCATTGTAAAATAAGGTTGCAGCTTTGAAAGAAATGATTCTCGACTTGACATCTTCCCAAAACTCGATATATTGTAACACCCCATATTCAAGTACATATATTGGCGTATTCAAGTACGTGTATTGGTTTTATTTATATGAAATTAATTTTTTTATTTTATTTATACCGGAATTTGCCCGTCGATGGTTCCATGCGAAGTTTATTGAATAAGCTTTCCAACGATATAAATATTTCCAAAAATGGATAGGTTTTGAATATAATCGAGCACGTTCGAAACTATAAAACGGTGGCCGGGATATTGGGAATAGTAAATGTGCAGGAAAATTTCCTGCACACAAACTACTAAGGCCAGCCAATTTTTTGGGTCAATTTTGAATGATCATAACTCTATTAATATAATGAACTGGGAGAGCTACGACCTATGAAAAGAAAGATCTTTGAGTCTTCTTTCCAATGCAATTGGTTTCATCCAAATCCAACATCTAAGTAAGGAGTTATACTCATTTTACTTCAGCCTCTCAAAATAGATTTTTAGGGTCAACTTCAAACGATCATAACTCCTTGTACAGGATGAACTGGGTGGCCTACTTTATATGAAATGAAAGACCTTTGAATTGTCTTTCCAAATATACCAATTTCACCCAAATCCGATATCGGAGCAAAGAGTTATGGTCGATCTACTTTAGCTTATCAAAACAGTCCACCAAAGGACAGATTTGACATTATTTAAATTTTAAAGGCACTTTGGTCATTCCCTATGATATTATGGACGGGAATATGTGTATATATACATGTATATGAGTTCAAAAACTCATTTTCATCATCAATCATTGAGAAAGAACAAACCCTAGCCAAATTTGACCTTTAAATTACTTTTGATTCAACCGTAGAAATTCTAAAGTAATCCGATAACTGCGTTTGTCATCTCGAGAGCTTCGAACGGCACCTATTATTTGTGCAAACAGGATTACATAATCAAGAGGTGAATTCTAAGGTATGAATATTGTTTGCCTTTGTTCTCTTCCATATGTATATGTGTGATAGAGGATTATATGTATTGGTTGTTATTGAAAAGTGATGGAAATAGGGTTATGGACTATTTTGCATGGTTTGGTTGTATTGAATTGTGGAAGGTGGATATGGTAATTGAGTTATGGAAGGTGGATATGGTGATATACTATTGAATTGATGATTATTTATGTCTATGGCTCAATTTGGTTTAATGGATTGGTTGGAAGGATAAATGAATCCAAACTTGATATTGGAGGATGTTGTATGAATATGCATGGCATGTGAATGTAATTGGAGTATAAGAGAGTTAAAATGACACCCTTTATGGTGTAATTAAGGCTTACTACTTAACCACTAGTTTGGTGAATTCAAATAATTGAATTGTGACATTTGGTCGCTAATACTAGATTGCTATATATGTTCATTGTAGATAAGTAATCCGAAAAGACGAGAAGTCCATTTGGGACTAGTATTGAAGGTTGACAGTCAGGTATGTAAAGCATACTCTAGACCATATCTTTGGCATGAAAGTGAACAATTGTTCTATTAAGAAAGTTTCCAAAGTTATTCAATAACATGTGATCCATAATGATTTTGTATGATGTCCTACGTTACCAATGAACTTGTTTCCACCCTACAAGATGTCAAAACATTCCAATACTTACTTTTTTTCCAAATCTTACATACTTATTGCACTAATGAATGTCAGAAGGTATCCGGTTACTCGAACAAGATCCATGTGCTATTAATGACTCTAAAACGTTTCATTTATATACCAATAAGTTCCTACTTTATTGTTATGGCATTGATGACTCCAAAACACTTTATTGATGTGCCAATGAGTTCTTACTTCATTGTTATTGCATTGATGGTCTATTTATATGTCTCTTATTGATGTATCATTGTTTCAAAGTATCAAAAATGTGGTGGCGATCGAAATAAAAATCTCAAAGATTAATTGAACTAAGTGATGGAAGTTCTCTCTTATCGGGTGGTATCCCAGGGGCATAAGCCTATCATGGGTCGATCCCTATTTATGTGTTTATGGGTGGTATCCCAGGGGCATAAGCCTAGCATGGGTCGATCCCAGTTGATATGCACTGGAGGCAGCCTAATGGTCACAGTACAGTACAGTAATGATTACAAAGATGATAAGAACGAAGGTAAAGTGATTGAATAAATACAATGTACAGGTTGTCATAAGTTCTAGTAAGTGGGTCCACTCCTATTACGATTTATTCACTTGTTTCTGGTTTCTATTGAGCTCCTATGTCATATATGATTATCTACAGCTTTACATACTCAGTACATATTTCGTACTGATGTCCCCCACGGGGGACCTGCATTTCATGCTGCAGGCACAGGTACCTCAGCTCATACACCGCACAAGTAGGAGCCAGGATACCCAGCTGCTTTTGGTGAGCTCCAGTTTGCTTCAGGGCTTTCCCTGTCATATCCAGTCACTTTTGGTATTTTATAGAAGTTAGTTATATGGCGGGGTGCGTTCTGACCTTAGTTAAACTCTGTGTATTATCTAGAGGCTTTGTAGACCTAATGTACAGTCAAGGTGGTATTTTGTTAATAGACGTGATGACTCCAACGGCCAAGTATTGTATATACATATATATGTGTGCTCGAGCTTATACAGGTGATTATTTCCTTTTATATGCGATATGATGCTGTCCGAATTTCGGGTTGTCATAGAGGTATGCATGGGAAGTATAAGGTTATGAGCTGGTTCTCCCGGGCCTCCTCGGTTACGAGTGTCAGTCCGCCCCAATAGGATTTGAGGCGTGACATATATGTCCGCGACAATCATGGGGGATAAGTTGTGGAATACTTTTTTAGAATTATATTCCATTCCAAAGAAGAGTGCATGGGTCACTGTGACAACTCTCGGATGAATTATGCCATTTTGCCCCCTGCGGGAACACCATGGTTCCAAGTAGGCCTAACGCGAATGCAAAAGCTCTTGTTTCCTTCCATTTTGCTTCCGACTCCAATTTATTCTCAAATTTGTGAAAAGAGTTGAATTTTCAGAACTGACGGTACAACTCATGAAAAGTGATATTTGCTCCATCCCGTTCTCCTAGCCAGGTGTCGTCATCAGTTGAAAATGCTTCCTTGATCTTTTGACGATCCCACACATCCGGGACTGAAATATTTTTATCCGGTGTCTCCTTTCTCTTAAAACACATTTTTGTACTCTCATAGAAAATCAATACCTCTTCAATGGTGGGGTTCAATTAACATCCCCGAAGCGAAATACCATGTTCTGATCATCCCAAAAAGTTGTTAGTACATGGATCATTTCAGGCCAAGCGTCCATCTCAATCAAAGAAGGAAGATGCCCAATGTGTGTTCTAACAATCTTTCTCTCTTCTGTACCCATGTAATCCCACCACAGTTTTAGGTAATCATCGGGTTTGGTGACCATCTTGAACTTTTCACGAGAATGCAATTGAGCCATATCTACACAAAAGAAGACAAAATAAGCCTTTCCTCGACCCCAAAGGATAATGGATTGAATTTAGACAAGCATATATTTCTTCAACACATAAGCATGGTTCGTCTGTGATTGACTCGGGGTCAAATAGACATAGGGTAGGTTTTCTAATGGGCCCAATACTCCGCTCGGATATTGGGTCATCCTAGGCACATGCCTAAAAATAGGGTTTTGGTTTTATTCTATCCTCGGTGTCTAGAGTGGGCTTGGACACGGTTTCTTAAGCGGACAACTTGAGTTTGAAAATATGAATAGCGTCAGACGACTCACGTGCTGATAAGCTGTTCGTATTTCCAACACATTTTGGAATTAAACAACAAGGGCCAGGACATCCACGAAACCCCAAAATAGTTTATAAGATGCGGGAAATGCCATGAGATGCGATAATTAAAATTTACATAATCGAAACACATAAACAGTTAATCAAAGACGAAATAAAACATTTGGTTTGAACCTAGACAAAGTCCCCAGCAGAGTCGCCATTTTTGTTTTGCAAAAATTTTAACTTTTGAAAAGAGTCGCCACTTAATTTTGAAAAGGAATTAAGAAACCTTTATAAAAGTTACTTCAAACGATTCAAAACAGGAAAATCATTTTAAGTTAGAGATTCTAGATAAGCGGTTCCTATTAACATTTTAGAAAGGTGCTAGGCACCTAAAACATCCGCTAACTTGCGGTTATCCGAACTGTTTGAAAACATCTTTTGATTAACTTCTGAAAAGATTAATTTGTTGAAATAGTGATTTGATTTTTTAAAAACTTGTGTAAAATAGATTTAGGCGACTTAGTAGGGATTTTAACTAAGTCTAAATAAAACTAATAAAAAAATAAACACATAAAAGGGGAAGGGAGGAGAAATTAAAGGATTTAAGCCATTGGGCCTAAATCAATGAGACCTAGTCTAATTAGGCTTTCGAACCATTTCACCTGTCCTAAACTATTTTTTGAGCCTTTGGCTCGAGTCTTGCTCCACTTGTATTAAATACAACTTCGGCTTCGAGGCCCAAATGAATGAATAATGAAAGAAAAAGAGGAAATAAACGACAATAAAATGACAACAATAGGTAGATAATGACAATAAATAAAGAAACAGCAATGAGGCTCGGGCTTCATCGTCGCTTTAAGTATGGGATTTTAACCCATTATTCCTCTTTCGACTTCTTGTATCTTTATGCCATGAAATTTCCTTTTCAAAGTCTCCTAAAGGATGGGCCTCCATGGCCCACTACGAAGCGCAAGGGAAAAAGTCCGTTTGGACTCTCAAGAGGGTTCATGCAAAGTAAGAAAGTAATGACCATTAATATGTGATCAACTAAGAAAGAAAAGGAAAACACAAACATTCAATCAAGGAAATAAATATATATAAAAAAATAAGATGCATGACATATAACTATCTGAAGGAAAGACATCATAGAGCAAACTAACTCCTAGTCAGTCATAGCAAAACCACAAGGCTAAAGAGAAGTATGAGGGTGCGTTCATATAGGCAAACAACATGCTGAGTCAAAATCTTCCTTATGCGTACCCTCAAAATCCTATAAGATTAGTTGGAAAATAACAAATAGAAAACTCAAAATATCGGATCATGGAGAGGCAATCAAAGAAAATTAGTTTGAGCAAAGCGGGAGAATTTCCCTTACATCAAATGCACTGCCACCTGCTTAAATCTTTCATATTAATTAATGAGTTGAGGAACTTTAGCTAACACTAGCAATCCACCCAAATAATTGACATAAAATACATCGTCAGAACACTATATAAAACACCAAGAATGAAACACGGGAATCCCAAACACATAACAAAAGACTCGTTTCTCTTAATGGTCAAAATAATCTTTTCACATATTATAACCTCAAAATTTAAACATTCAGGCTTCGAATAAAAGGCGATGGATGTTCATCAACCGGGTTATTTCAAAGTTAAGATAATATCTTCATTATACAATATCATTTAGACTCAAATACAATGTCGAAGGGACCCTACCCATCCTCTTTTCAATAAGACAATTACATTTTCCTAGGGGATCCAACAAATAGAAATATCGACTTAGAATGAACTCGAACGAGAAATAACAAGTTCAAACTTTACAATCCCATAATGACAGGAACACTGAGATCAGGTAAACGAACTCTGGAAGCCCAAAATTTATCAAACGGAACCAAAAGAGGCCACCTTAGTCATGCAAAGATCAACAACATTCCAACAAAACTTTGATAAACACCAAAACATGGGACTCTAACCGTCGAATTAGGTAAACAGAACTCTAGCAGCTCTACACTTACTAAACAAGTCAAAATATTGAACCTTACCCGCGAGATCAGATAGAACAACATACCCGCATCCTGGAACTATGAAATAAATGCAAAACATGAACTTGACATAGGATCCTTTGTAACAGGATATAAGCCCTACAACTATTAACACATGAAACTTTTACGTAATACCAATTATAACATGATACGTCGGCTAACCAGTGAAGTGAAACAGTGGATTAAATCCACTATCAATACCGATACACAGCAGCAAATCAAAAAACTAATTAACAAGGTTAAAATCAAGTAGCAGATTAAGAAGTTGAGACAGGCATGTGAGACTCAAGTAGTATTCCTTAACAGCTAAGCTGGCGATTTGACACCACACATAATTATACGACAAGCAACAATTTTAGCAAACTATACTTTGTGGTCTTAAAGACCTCTACAACAGACAGCCCAAACAGACAACCCACAATCATTCACGATACACAGATAACTACTTCTATGAAGAAAGAAGGATGAAGAAGGAAACATCAAAATAAAGCAGAAAGAGGGACGAACGTGCGTTTACCTCTTTCAGGACAGCAAACGGGATGACGAGCTATCAGTAAACTTATCTCTACTAAAATCTTACGACGTTGACCACCAATAAAGCGTCCTTTTGCTTTTACCTCTTAGAGATTTTGAAACCCCCCCAAATTTTCAAACTAAATATCTTCAACCCTTAGCTTTTTTTTGAAAATATTTCGAACCCACTTTGCTTCTAAAACTTCCAACTCAAAAGGCAAAGAAGAGGAGTGAATAAAATTCCCAATTTTTCTCTGTAGAGAACCTAACCCCCAAATTTTTCCCCCAACTAAAAAAAAATCCCCCTGTTTCCTACCCTAGAATTTTTTGCCCTAATTCTTGAACCCTGACTTTTATCATCAGAATTTCTAACCCTAATTTTGACTTCCTCCCCCCCTCTTCTCCTTATTTTTTTCAATGAACGAAAGACCTCCTTATATAGGAGATGACAAAGGGTACTTTAGGGACTTGAAACAAAAGGATGTTTCAAATTTGAAATTCGAAAATCCCCCTTTGGCTTGGGATTTCCTCAACAAATGTACCCATTTTGATAAAAATGGTGGACCAATAAAAATGGAGCCAAACGAATTCCATTCGAGAACCAATTAAACCCCCCCAGATATGTACGAATTCGTACCACCTTATCCAAGAAGAATCAAACTTAGACGTTGGGGAGGACACGTACACGAGTTCTAGAAGGCTCTTAAATTTTCCTTGTACGGACTTATGTGAGAGTCATGTGACGCATACAAGAGGGTAAAAGAGCAGTTTTCGGGTCGATTTAGGGCCTGAAATTAGATCGGGTTGGGGGAGCCGTGATAGAATTTGGTCGATAGTTTGGGTTGAGCACAGGTGAACTGCGCGTGGATGGAGGTTGTTTTTCTTTGTTGAGGTTGGAAGCTGATCTTTTTTTTAGATAGAAAGAGGAATGGATGTAGTAGGCTAGGTTAAGTGTTTGGGTTTGGGCTGGTTGGGTAGTTTTGGTTGGGCTGATATGAAAAAGAATAAAGGGGCTGGTTTGAGTTTTTAAAATAGTAAAAAAAAATTAGGTTGATTTGGGTAAATTAGGGATTTAGGCTATTTATTAAATAGCCATTGAATGACAAATTAGATGATCGTATTTAATTTAGCCTAACCCAAAATTAAATTGACCAATTGTTATGGTCAAAATAATTTTAGTTGAGGTCTAATTCAATAAATTGACTAAAATAACGATATCTGAAATGAATTAACAACCAATTCAATTCCGAAGTTTCTTGATTCAATAAAATCGAACTCATATTGATCCAAATAAATTATTTTGGAGAATAAATTAAATTCAAATCAATATCTTAATTATTTGAAATTATTTTCAACACGAACCTTGATTAAGATCCGATATTTGGTAAAACAAATATGCAGGTATCAAAATTATATAACTTTGTATAATTGAATACGATAATGTATAATCGCTTCTTAAAATAATGAAATTACGTACAGAAAATACTTTAAAAAATCTTTTATTCGACTCAGATAAATATTGTAATTTTATTTGAAAATCGAAGAAACTCCGAATTGAGCTTAGTTATGGAGGGCAAAAATTAGGTGTCAACGGGACATTTGTGGACGAATTCACCTACCAAATGGGTCGTTTAGATACTTCATGGTCCTAATAGATGCTTCTTCTAGATGGTCTCATGTCTGCCTTTTGTCATCTCGCAACTTGGCATTTGCAAAATTGTTGGCACAAATAATATGGTTACGGGCTCAATTTCCTAATAATCAAATTAAGTCTATTCTCCTTGATTATGCTGCAGAATTTTCATCCCAAGCATTTAATGACTATTGCTTATCGATTGGGATAATAGTCGAACATCCTGTACCCCATGTTCACACTCAAAATGGCCTTGATGAGTCATTAATTAAACGTCTGCAGTTGATAGCAAGACCATTACTGATGAAAACTAAGTTGCCCACTTCTGTTTGGGGTCATGCAATTTTGCATGCTGCAACACTTGTTCGTCTTAAATCGATAAATTATCATAAATTTTCTCCGTTGCAATTGATTTTGGGTCAAGAGCCTAATATATCTCACTTGAAAAATTTTGGGTGCGGTGTATATGTGCCTATAGCACCACCAAATCACACCAAGATGGGCCCTCAAAGAAGGTTAGAAATTTATGTTCGGTTTGAATCACCCTCTATTATTTTCTATCTTGAACCATTGACAGGAGATATGTTCACTGCTCGATTTGTAGATTGTCGATTTGATGAGATACTTTTCCCAAAATTAGGGGGAGAAGATAGTGATATCAAAAGAGAAATTTTGTGGAAAAATCCATCACTATCTCATCTTGATCCACGTGCTTCTATTTGTGAGCAAGAAGTACAAAAGATTATTCATCTGCAGAGAATTACAAATCAAATGTCGAACGCATTTACAGATTTAAAAAGGATCACTAAATCACATATTCCTACAGAGAATGTCCTAATTCAAATTGATGTCCTTAAAGTACCATCCACTAGTGTCATAGCTAATGAATCTAAAGCACGCTTGAAGCGTGGCAGACCATTAGGTTCTAAGGATCGAAATCCTAGAAAAAGAAAAACAAATGGTCAAGATGACATTAAGAAAGATCCACATATGAAAGTTCAAGATTTGAGCAATGTTGATATCCCCGAAGGAATCAATAAGCCTGAGACTCAAGAAAATGAGGAACTATCATACATTCAAGTGATGTTGAAACTAATTTGAATCAATCTGAAATAGTAGTGGATTATGTCTTTGCATCTAATGTTGTAATGAAAATCATGCAAGACAGTGAAGATCTTGAAGCTCGATCTGTCACAGAATATCGACAAAGAAATGACTGGCCAAAATGGCAAGAAGCAATTCAATCTGAATTGAATTCACTTGCCAAACGTGAAGTTTTTGGATCTATAACTCAGACACCTAATGGTGTTAAGACTGTTGGCTATAAATGGGTCTTTATGCGAAAAAGAAATGATAAAAATGAAATACAAAGGTATAAAACACATTTTTTTGCACAAGGATTTTCACAACGGCCTGGTGTCGATTGTGATGAGACATATTCACCAGTTATGGACACAATACCATTGCGTTATCTTATTAGTTTCACTATCCATGAGAGACTTGAAATACATTTGATGGATGTGGTAACAACCTATCTATATGGATAACTTGATAATGAGATATACATATAAATTTCTGAAGGATTTAAAATGCCGAAAGCATATAGTTCAAAGCCTCGAAAAATGTATTCCATTAGATTGCAAAGATCATTGTATGGTTTGAAACAATCTGGACGAATGTGGTATAACCATCTTAGTGAATATTTATCTAAAGAAGGTTATGCGAATGATGAAATTTGCCCATGTGATTTTATACAGAAAACAACGTCGGAGTTTGTTATACTTACTGTCTATGTCGATGACATAAACCTTATTGGAACGCCAATCGAGCTTCAAAAGACAATTGATTACCTAAAGAAAGAATTTGAGATAAAATATCTAGGAAAGACAAAGTTATGCCTTGGTTTGCAAATTGAGCATTTGACAAACGACATATTTGTTCATCAATCTGCCTACATAGAAAAGGTGTTGAAATGATTATATATGGATGGAGCACATCCATTAAGTACTTCGATGGTTGTTCGATCACTTGATGTGAATAAGGATCCATTCCGACCTCAAGAAAAGAATGAGGAACTCCTTCGTCCTGAAATACCATATCTTAGTGGAATTGGTGCACTAATGTATCTTGCAAATACTACAAGGCCTGATATTGCCTTTTCAGTAAATTTGCTAGCAAAGTATAGTTCTGCTCCTACTAGGAGACATTGGAATTGGATCAAACACATATTACGGTATCTAAAGGGAACTACCGATATGAGCTTATTTTATTCTAAAGATTACAATTTTGATCTTGTTGGTTATGCTGATGCTGGGTACTTATTTGACCCGCATAAAGCTCGATCTCAAACAGGCTATGTATTCATATTTGGAGGTACTGCCATATCTTGTAGATTAATAAAGTAGTCTATCGTAGTCACATCATCGAATCAGACTGAGATTATAGCTATTCATGAAGCAAGACGAGAGTGTGTGTGGTTGAGGTCCATAATACATCTCATTAGAGAAAAATGTGGCATGAAATGTGACAAAGTACCTACGATTTTATATGAAGATAATGCAGCATGCATAACACAACTTAAAGGAGGATTCATAAAAGGAGATAGAACGAAGCACATTTCGCCAAAGCTCTTCTATACATATGAGCTCCAAAAGAATGGTGATATTGACGTACAACAGATTCTTTCAAGTGACAATATGGCTGACTTATTCACCAAGTCTCTTCCAACTGCAACTTTCAAGAAGATGGTGCATAAGATCAGAATGCAAAGGTTCAAGGAAGTTCTTATTAGGGGGAGCTAATGCGCGCTATACTCTTTTTTCCTTACGAGGTTTTGTCCCACTGGGTGTTTCTTGTAAGGTTTTTAATGAGGCAGCCTATATACGTATTGTTAGACATTCAAGGGGGAGTGTTGTGATATATATCAATTATAGTGAATGTTTATCTAGATCTATTTGATATCTATCAGGATTTGATGTATTTGTCTTTTAATGTGAAACTAGGGGCAAATTCCCCCTATAAATAGAAGGGCTTCCTTCATTGTAAATCATCCCTCAAGAGAAGAAATAAAAATAACTCTCTCTATCATCTCTACTCTTCTTCTTTATTCTTTCTTATTTCATAACAAAATAATAGATTTCAAAAAAATAAACAAAACCAGAATAAATTAGAGTCCTACATTGACAAGGACAAGATTTTCATGAAGAAGACTTCAACCCAACTGTTTGGCTATAGGCCGGAAAAAAGCAACTGCAACACTATAAGAAAATGAAGATACAATGATATTTGAAATAAATATCAGTAAATAAAGAATTTCTTGATATTTATGAACAAGTGTCTTAAAATAACGACATAAACAATGACATTTGGTTCAAAATATCACTACAATAAGGATATTTGTTGCAAAATGTCATAGGTTTTAACGACATTTAGCAAAAATGTATTTAAAATAGTGATATTTGGTATAAATGTCGAATATATTATGCCATTTGTTGGAAAATGTGATAGATATTAGAGATATTTAGAGAAAATAATGATAAAATAGTGAAATTTAATACAAATATCGAATATATTATGACATTTGTGTCAAAATGGAATTTTAATGACATTAAGCAAAACTATTGTTAAAGCGTTATTTGTCGCTATTACTGATATTTACACCTAATAGTGATAAGCTAAATCTTTTTAAATTATTCTTCACTATTTATTGGAAAAGGTCCAAATCCCCTTGGACTATATGATTTAAGCTAAATTTATCTTATGATAAAAAGTGTCTTATTTTTCCCTCGTTGTAATCAAAATGCCTTAAGTTTGCCTTTGTAGGCTAACAAAAGTTGCCTGTCATTACAATAACTGTTATGAAAAAGAAAAGCTTTTCTTGCTGCTTCAAAGAAGTTGAAAGATCCCAAAAGATTTAGCTGTCAATTGAACCTTACCTTTGAGTATTGTAAATTGAAGCAACATCTTATCAATATATAATTCACTCTCCACAACCGTCTCTTTTCATATTTCAATTATGTGAATTGTCTGTTCTTTTTTTTTATTTACGAAACCATTTTTTATTGTTTATGTGATCTAATATTTCACTCTGGGATAAATTTTATTTTTTTTAGGTATTTCAATTGAAGCAAGAAGGGCTGAGGTGAAGAGATCCAACAGTAAGTTTTGATTTCAGCTCAAAATTCAATTAAAATACTATAACTGGGCTTTTGACAGTAGTGTTAAGTAGAGATGGAAGAGAACAATGGTGGTTCTTATTTTCTATCTCATCTATCTATAAGAGTTGCATGAGTCTCCTCATTTTTAATAGGTCTGGATTAAGTTCGAACAAAACTAAGTCCAATTTTAACAGATGCATCATATTAAGGAATCTGATAAGCACTTAGACCGGGAGAGTTTCCTGTGTTTCATTTCATTGGCAATTAATATAGATTTAATAGATTACGCGGCACCCCCCCCCCCCCCCCCCACCGAAGAAGTTTCAAAATGAATTAAAAATAAGGAAAAAGGATAAAAAATATCCCTATACTTTAGTTAATTGGCTACGTTTGTCCTTCATTATACTTTAGGATCAAATATACCTCTGCCATTAACAAAGTATAAAATATACCCCTTATTTTAACAGTTGTCTACCATCACCTAACATTTGATGAGGTGGACGCCACATGGCAATGCCACCTCACCACCAAAGTTTTATTCCTTAATATTTTTTTTTTATTTCAAATTTTATCTTTTTTCCTTTTCTCTCCAAACCATAGATGGATATCTTTTTCACTCCATTAACAGTATTTCATTTTACATTCATAGTGCACATTCAATTTCTTTTCAAGAAATTAACCAGTGTCAAACACAACTCCAAACTCCAACTTCAACTTCAACTCCATTTCCAACTCCAAAATTTTTTAATTTTCATGGCCATACACCTACTTAGTTTTTATACATTTTGATCTCATCAAAGCTCAAATTTAGAACAAAGGAATTGAGGATTTTAAGAATAATATCAACTACTCTTTTCCTTTACTTCTCTTATCTTAGCTCAAATTCAAAACATATGAAATTATACGTTTTAAGAAGCATGTCTTTTCCTCTCCCTTCATTTTTGACTATTTGCAACCCTGTTAGAGTAATAGTACATTGAAACTAAAGCAGTGTAGCATATCCATTTAACATTCATAGTACACGTTCAATTTCTTTTCAAGAAATTAAACCGTGTTCAATTCTTATTGCTTAATACAACTCTTTTTGGGTTAGTTAAGCAACAAAATTGGCATGAAAATGTCCTTCAAAGAAACTAAAGACAAATAGAATTCGTCGAGAAAATGGCTGAATAATAGGGAAAGTGTGAAGGACGAACGGAGAATATGAAAAGGGTTGTGGGAGAAATTGCGGTGGCGGAGATGAAAGACCTCGTCGGCATTTTTATGGATGCGAACAAGCTGCGGAGGAGAATGAACAAGCTCAATTCCTTATTGTGAAATCGTGTAATTGCTCAGTTTGCCCTCCATATTTTAAATTTTTTTGAATATCTCAATTTTAAATAGTTTTAAAATATTTATTTATAGTTATTTTGAAATAAATTTCAACCCTACCTTTTGAATTTAGGTGAAATTAATATATTTTATGTTTAATTATATATGCTTATATAATTATCAGTTAAAGAAAATGCTTTAAAATTTATTCATAGTGAAAGGTTCGATTTAAATTGCAAATATTCTACTTTTATCAAGATCGATTGAAAATTAGAAATTGATGACATAATTAGTTTCTTAACTTTTATTTATTTATTATTATTATTGTTGTTGTTATTAGTATTATTAAAAAAAATTGTGTTTCATTAAATATTTATTTTAAAATTATTAAATTTGAGAAATTCGTTAAATTAACTAAAAGACAATTTCGTCTCAACTTTATCCAAATTTATCCAATTAAGACTATTTCTTTAACAAAAAATAACCTCTTTCTATTTTTAATTGGGTTTGCCCACTCCAATGGCCCAAATCCGGCCACACCCCCCTTATTTTTCTCACCCCCAGCCCATAACAACTTCAACAGCAACCAGCCCAGCGCCACATAAGGGACCCGACCCAATACCCTTAACTCTTCTCACCCAATTCAACAACAACGCACAGTCAAAACTCCACCAGAGCAACAACAAACGCTATAACAGCGTGCAAGTTCAACCAACAACAACAATTTCATCGAACAACAGCAATGATTTCAACGGCAAAACCTTAACAGCGTACAACATAAGCTTCAACAATAGCTGTTGATACAACTGTTAGACAGCGGTTAACAATGCCAAGAACGGCTAGAAATTCGTCCACCTTTCATCCTTCTCAGTCTGTAATTCACCATTTCGGGTAGGCAATTAATGCCCAACGGCTCTATTTTTTGTCCTACAACGGGCTTCAAAATTTCTGAAGAAACCACTTGAATTTCAGTTTTCAAATCCGAAAATCCCTCAACTTTTTTCACCTATAAATAGAGGTTGAGGGATAGGGGTCAAGGGGAGGAATTTTTGGGGAAAAATTGGGGGTTCTGGAGACGCGTGTCTCTAACTTCACGCAACCAAAATTTCGACGAAATCGAGTTAAAATCTGGTGGTGAAAAACCTCATCGTTTTAGGCTCGTCGTCCCATTTGCTGCCCGGATAAAGGTAACCCCTTTTTTGTCCATCTCCCATGTGCCATAGATTAGGTTTTATTAATAAGGAAAAATCTTGAATCTGTTATTTATGTGGAAGTTTAAATGGATCCTAATCCTTCTTGTCGTGGTATTTTTCTTGGGGTCCGATTTGTTAAGTGTTGTTACTGTGTTGTTGTTGTTAGAATAGTTGGATCTCCGTGGGATGTTGGTCGTTTGAATGGTGTTTTCTGGAAGTAACAGTAAAGTCTGGGTGTTGAATTATCTTGATGTTTGAGTGTGTTGAGTATATGTTTTATTGTTTGAACAAATTATTAAGCTAAAGATTTCACTAAGGATAGCATGTTTTGGTCATTGATTTACTTCAAAATCAGTATCTTTGTTGTAAGGTGGAGCTTAAATAATAGCTATACGAGGCTTTGACTAAGGGATTCAAAGTTTTTAACTCTTATGTACTTTTCTCTATCATGAATACATTCTCTGGTTTGCACATAGCTTGATATCCATAAGCTAATTCAAGTTTCCTCGGAAATCTTGTAAACTATAGTATAATTGTTGGACGGAATGCTTGAATCATAGAAATTGCGTGGTGTTAACGGAATGTGATAATTACGAGCCTCGCATTTTGTATTGAGATTGCTCTGCTTCACATAATTGAGCATTAAGCATTTTGTTTGAGTGTTTTTACTTGCTTGATTATTGTTTAAAGATTCTTCTTGGATGCTCATCCTTATCTCGTTTTCTGTGCATGAACTCTCCTGATTGAGTCCATTTGGACTCCTCATCTTGCATACCCTTGGTGCGAAGCCTCCGTAGCATTGAGTCGAGCCTCCTACTTCTTCAAAAGGACTAGTATGAATGAACAGCTACTGATATACACGGATATACAGAAAATATACAGTATTTATGATCTGAAAGTGGCTGGTATATGTGCAACATGATGCATAACAAGATTGGAAGCAATTGTACGGTTGTCGTACGGTGATATACAGCGTCTATACCAAAAAAACGCAGGGGAAAGAGCTGTGATATATAGCTGGTATACAGTTCAGAAAATGGACCCGAAGTCCATAATTGTAAGCCCCAGAAATGAGCAGCTTTGTTTGGCCCAATTCAATTCTTATATCCATCTTTGTAGTTTATATTGCTTATTTGTGGCTTGTATTATTTATTGGTGCTAACTAACATTTTTAGATTATTTAATCTAGGTAAATTTTCTAAGATTAATTAATCTAGGTAAATTTTCTAAGATGTCGTCATTTTATCTTAGTCCCCTTTACTTAATTCACGACTTTTTCACCTAATATTATTTCGTATAAAAATGGATTAAATTGTTTCCTTCAATTTTCTTCTTACAACAAGTCGCTTAAAAATTAAATATTTTTTATGGCACTTTATTTTGCTAATGTCATTAATAAATTATTTGAATTAAATTAATTTCCTTCAAATTCATGAAACTAATTTTTTTTGTAAATTCGAACTTTCTATAATTAATAAGGTGTTTATGGTGTGCCCTTAACGTTCTTCCCGAAAAGTGTTATTCGGATTTTCTATGGTTTAATAATAATAAAAAGTAATTAAATAATAATTACGCAAACTTCTTTTTTTCATAATAAAGATAAAAATTGTTTTTTTTTTTAAGTCCCAAAGAAATGACAACTTAGTTTAATTCAAATAGAATTTCTCTCTTTTGAATAAATAAATATCATTTTTCAATATTTTTTATATTTTCTATAAAATCAACCTTTTGCGAAATTAGCCACCTTTAATTAACCAAGTTAGTTCTTTTTGGTAAACCGTTTTAAACGGACGCTCTTAAGTGCCTTAAAAACCTTTTTAGGGTGTTAATTGAACCCTTACTCAGAATCTCTAGTTTGAAAGATTTATTTATGTTTTTGAACCTTTGAACCTCTTTTAAATTTTTTTCTATAAAAATTAAGTGGCGACTCTGTAAATTTTCTTAAAATTATTTCAAAATTTTCTCAATTTTTTTTTAATAAATAGTTTTAAGATCAAAACCATTTTATCACCAAAGTGGAACCCGAAAAGAGATAAAACACTCAGTCCTGGGGAGATTAAATCAATTTTTCCAACACTTTCAAAACTACCCAAAAATTATCATAAAAAAATAAAAACGCATCAATTTTTCACCAACTATTACCCAAGAATAACGATTCACAAATACCCATTTGAATTATCTCTACACAAATGGTCGCCTCAGTGAAGCCTTAACAATTCTTGAACCCATTTCATAATATGGGTACAGGGTTAAACCCGAACTTTTTCAAGACAATCTTGCATCAATGAAATGATAGTGCATTTTGATGTAAGCTACACAAAACGATAAAATTTTTATAGGAAAAATTGTCCCTTTTATTGAAACTAAAAGGATAAAATTTGAAATGAAAAAAAAGAAATATTAAGAAATAAAACTCTAGTGGTGAGGTGGCATTGCCATGTGACGTCCACCTCATCAAATGTTTGGCCATGGTGGACAACCGTTAAAATGAGGGGTATTTTTATATACTTAATTAACGGCAGGGGTATATTTGACCCTAAAGTATAACAAATGACAAATTTAGCCAATTATCTAAAGTAGAGGGGTATTTTTGATCCTTCCCTAAAAATAATCTATACCATTTTAAAAGCACCAACTCAAAACTTAAAGTGAAATTACTGAAATATCCCCATAGAAAAACCTAATTTTTCTTTTAGAAAAACAACCAATCCAACACTTCAAGAAAATAAAATAACAAACAACCCTTCATACACACCTTTTCCTAAAAACGTTTCTCCTGTGCAAAAAACGTTTCTACTTCGGAAACAGGAAAAACTACACCTGCGAACAACCATAAGCTAATGTTGTGTACTCTTTCCTCAACAATTGAGCAATTACTTAGACGAGAATGATGCTTCCATCTTAGGTTGCAAGCAAATTTTACCTTTTTCATAGATATTTGTTAGTCTCTTTGTGTTTTATTATCCAATCTGATAATTTATAACATAATTTTCTTAAGGAAACACTACATAGAGCACTGTTACTATAGTGATTTCGATTGATTTAGTTTTTGTGATTTTTCTTTCTGAAGTTATTCCGACGACTTTTATGTTTTTGAGTTATTTATCGTATATTTTTAAATTTTCTTCTATGTTTTCTCTTTTTGTAAATAGGTTAGAGAAATTTTTTTAGTTGAATATTTACATGTGATTGTACTTGAAGTAAGTGTCTTATCCTCTTGATCACAAAGGGAACAATTGACTTGATTCACCACAACCCCATTTAGCAAGACCTCACTCTCGTTAGGAGCCTTCCATGTACTACCAAGAATAAAATAAATTTCCACTTTGGAGCGCCATAGTTGAAACCATACCATCTTTTCCATATAGCTTTTGGAAACACTCCTCTCATTTGGTCGTAGATTGCTTTCATTGAATAAACCGTTTATTTTAAGGGGAAGAATAACATCGCTCAGGTTTTTCGCATGTCATTAGTTGGTAGTGTGTACTACATATGGCAAGAAAGGAATTGTAGGTTGTTTCAAGGGAAAGCTAGAATTACTGAAGTGATTACTGTAGACACCTAATTTTGTCTCTCCCCAAAACCCAATTTATCCATGTTTTGCCTCACCTTATCATACACCCTCACCCATGTGATTATACCCCCATAAAAATACAAAAATAACAAAATTTCAATAAATCTCTAACAAATTAACAACCATATCCTAACCAACTCACCCACTTCACTATACTACCCCACCTACCCTACCCCACTACCCCACTATAACCGCACTATTACACTCTATACACATATATATACACATAACAATATACCTAGACATACAAAAACCCACTGGAAATTTCCACAAAAAAGAAGACTCCTCCATCGTCACACTCTAATATACACTTACACAACTACAAGAACAGAGGGGACCACAGGGAATTTTTCACACAGAACACACACAATACAGATCACTCCTCACATACTCTCTATTTTTTCCACATAATTGAGACCTCACAGAAAACACAACGCACACACAAAAAAGAAAATTCACTTTACACACTCACTAATACACATACCCATATTCCATACACGCACAACACACACAAAAGAGACACAGACAGTAACATACATACATAGAGAAGAAGAGGAAACAACCATCAGATTCCATTGATATACGTACACACACGCACACAGTGGAGGTCGACGATGATTGGGGAATTGAGAGAAAGGAGGAAAATAGATAAAGAGTGAGAGATTGGGAGAAAAATAAGAGAGAAAAGCCGGGGAGGAGGTAACCTGTAAGCTGCCGAGGTCGTCGGAGCTCCGACGATGCAAAAACAGTGGTCCCCAGCTCCGCCGTCGTCAAACCCATCAGGAAACGTCGCTAACGATAGACCAGAGACCAAACAAATTAAAATTCATCCAAACCCATCAAAAAATGATTAAAAACTGTCTCAATTTCATCGATCAGCCTGGGTTTTTGCTATTTCGTGACTTTTGGCTTGAAGTAGTGAAAAATAGAAGCAGGTATAGAAAAATTCAAGGTCGATGTTATTGATTTGGGATTCATTGTTGAGGTTTGATTCGAAGTCTAGTCTGCGGCTCTTCTCCAAAGTTGATGTTCGGAGTTTCGGCATTCCATTATAATAACACCAAAAACAAAAAGGGATTTCATTTGAGGTCCATTCCTTTAACTCTGTTCTTCTTTCATTTTAATTTTAATGTGGTGTGTTGATGTTGATTACGTGATTTGTATGTGTTTGATGATATAATTTAGATAGCGTATTTGAGCTTCTATAATTGTCGTGACTTGGTCAATTGGTTCTCTATTGAAATCTGTTAATCGTGTGGTTGTGAATGAATTTGGAGGGCGGGAATTAACCTTGATAAAGTAAATGTGAATTGGTTTTAATTTGTTGTTAGCGATTTAATTCTGAATGAATATTGATGTTGTTGAATGCGATAGTATCATACTAGGTCGAAATTGGTAGGCAAACGATAGGAATCCGTGGATGAACACTACGCATACCTTAGAAGGAAGATTCTTGATGATTGACGGAGGAATTTCCTTGAAATTGGATCTTCAAGATTAATTATGCAACCCTAGTTTTTTTTCTCTTTTAGTGCTCTTGGATGATGAGCTTTGAGATGAAAATAGGGTTGTAATATGTTTAGGAGCTATATATTTTGTAGGGTTAAGTTTTGGGACGTGTAAGGAGTATTTAAAGACTTAATTACCTTTAAAATAACTCAAAACGGAGTGTTTTTGACACCTGGAATTGCCTTAGGCGGCGCCCAAGTGATCGCATATGTTTGGGTTGGGCGGCGCCTAACCAATCGCCTATGCTTGGGTTGGGTGGCGCCTAACCAATCACTTATGCTTACTGTCTCTCACGAAAATGGGCATAACTTTTCGCCCGGGTATTGGATTAAGGCGAAATTGGTATCGTTGGAAAGGTAATTCGATTCTCTACAATCTGGTGGGTCTAAATTATCCAAAATACCATATTAACATCGTGTTATACTCATTCAAAGATGACCCTTGAAAATCGAACACTAAAACTTGATGGATTCAAAAACTCTTAGCTTGTATTACCTTAAGTGACTCTTATGAACATGCTTAATGAATCATAAGCTATCCTATCACTAGGATATTCATGGTAAAAATGTACTCAAGTATGAATCATAGGATAGGAGATTTCATATGTAGGAATACTTATTCACTTCCTAGCTTAGAAACATGCGGGGTATTACAATATCTTCCCTTTGAGAACATTCGTGCTCGAATGAGAATTTACTGAGAAGGGATACAAGATAATAGAACCTGAACTAAACATGAAGAACTGAAACTTGATCTCATGACCGACATGCTAAACATACTGAACTCGTGCTTATATGATGCACGGGCAACTGACACATGAATGCATGACTGAGTATGAAATGGTTAATAGGTACCAAGTTTATATTGGAAACATGAACGTGAACTGAATAAGATTAAGGAGAACTATTACCTTGAGCTTGATCTGAATTGGCGGGGAGGAGGTGAGGATACTTGGTACGCATATCTGCTTCTGCTTCCCAAGTAGCTCCCTCATGAGACTGATTTCACCAAAGAACCTTGACTAGAGGGACTTCTTTGTTCCTCAATCTACGAGTCTGATAATCTAATATTTCAACTGGAATCTCTTCATAAGAGAGGCTGTTCTGAATGTCGATGCTCAGAATAGGGACAGCAACTGCTGGGTAACCTATGTACTTTTTTAGCAAAGAGACATGGAAGACTGGATGGACTAAGGCTAGATCTGAAGGCAACTCAAGCTCATAAGCTACCTTGCCGAAGCGACAAAAAATTCTGAATGGACCGACATACCAGGGACTAAGTTTCCCTTTCTTGCCGAACCTCTTCACTCCCTTCATGGGAGACATCTTAAGATAGACATAGTCATTGACCTCAAACTCGAGATCCTTTCTACAAACATCTGCATAGGACTTCTGTCGGCTCTGAGCAGCCCAGAGTCTCTCTCTGATCAACTAAACTTTCTCTAAGGCGTCGAATACTAAGTCAGGACCTATGACTAAGGCCTCACTAACTTCGAACGAACCAATCAGAGATCTACATCTTCTACCATAGAGATCTTTGAATGGAGCCATCTGAATACTAGAATGATAGCTATTATTGTACGTAAACTCAATCAAAGGCAAGTGGTCGTCCCAACTTTCCTTGAAGTCAATTGCACACGCCCTTAGCATATCTTCAAGAGTCTGAATGGTCTTCTCTGCTTGACTATCTGTCTGAGGATGAAACACTGTGCTGAGATGGACTTGGGTACCGAGACCTTTTTGGAATACTTTCCAAAATTAAGAAGTGAACTGGGTAACTCTATCTGAGATGATAGATAGTGGAACACCGTGTAATCTGAATAACTCCCTGGTATAGAGTTTGGCATAATTCTCGATGAAATAAGAAGTACGAACAGGAAGGAAATAAGCTGACTTGGTCATTCTATCTATAATGACCCAGACTGAATCATGCTGATGACGAGTTTTAGGCAAACCTGTCATGAAGTCCATGTTAACTTCTTCCCACTTCTAAGTAGAAATAGTGAACTCTTGCATGGAACCACTAGGTTTCTGATGCTCTATCTTAACCTGCTGACATGTAGAGCACTTAGCCATAAACTCTGCAATATCTCTCTTTATCCCACTCCACCAATAGATCTCTCGCATGTCGCGGTACATCTTAGTGGCCCCTGGATGAATAAAGTATCACGCACCATGTGCTTCTGCAAGAATTCGCTGCCTCAATTCATCTACACCTGGAATACATAGACGACCCTGACAACGAAGAACACCATCTCCCCCTTGGGAGAAAACCTCAACTTCCTGATTCTGAACTGACTCTTTGAGCTTGACAAGGCTAGGATCCCTATCTTATTTCTGTTTCACCTCGAAAACTAGAGATGACTCTGAACTACTATGAACACATACACCACCCTCTGAAGAATCAACTAAGCAAACGCCTAGTCTGGAAAGCAGATGGATCTCCTGAGCTATCTTTTTCTTACTATCCTCAATGTGAGAAATACTACCCATGGAGAGTCGACTGAGAGCGTCGACCATAATATTGGCCTTGCCCAAATGATAAAGAACACTCATGTCGTAATCCTTCAAGAGCTCTAACCACCTTCTCTAGCGAAGATTGAGATCTTTCTGGGAAAAGACATACTGGAGGCTTTTATGGTCTGTGAAGACATCTACATGAACTCCATAGAGATAATGCCTACAAATCTTTAAGGCAAAGACTACCGCTGCTAACTCAAGATCATGAGTAGGATAATTCTTCTCATGTGGCTTTAACTATCTGGAGGCGTAGGCTATGACCTTACCATGCTGCATGAGGACATAACCTAAACCCACTCTGGATGCATCACAGTAGACTACAAAACCGTCTGAACCATCTGGAATAGCTAGAACTAGAGCATGAATATCACCACTGAAACTTAATCTTCTTTTGAGTCAATCTGGACATGGGAGATAAAATGGAAGAAAATCCCTCGACAAACCATCTATAATAGCCAGCCAAACCCAAGAAACTCCTGATATCTGATGGAGATATGGGTCTGGGCCAGTTTTTTACTGCCTCAATTTTCTGAGGATTTACTCTAATTCCATCACCGGAAATAATATGGCCAAGGAATGCTACTGATCTTAGCCAAAATTCACACTTGCTGAACTTAGCAAATAATTGGTGATCCCTGAGAGTCTGAAGAACAATCCTGAGATGGTCTGCATGATCACGCTCTGTGCGAGAATAGACCAGAATATCATCTATGAAGACTATGACAAACATGTCCAAGTACTGCTTGAACACACAGTTCATCAAATCCATAAAATCTGTAGGGGCATTGGTAAGACCAAATGACATGACTAAAAATTCGAAGTGACCATACCGAGTACGGAAAGCTGTCTTTGAAATGTCATATTCTCTAACTCTGAGCTAATGATAGCCTGATCTGAGGTCTATCTTGGAGAAGTAACTGGCACCCTGAAGTTGGTCGAATAGATCATTAATCCTGGGGAGAGGATATCTGTTCTTGACCGTGACCTTGTTGAGTTGACAGTAATCTATACACATCCTAAGAGGACCGTCTTTCTTGCGCATGAATAATACTAGCGTACCCCATGGGGAAATGCTGGATCTGATGAATCCCTTATCTAAGAGATCCTTCAACTGATCTTTCAGTTCCTTGAGTTCTGCTGGTACCATTCTGTATGGAGGAATAGAAATAGGTTGAGTATTCGGAAGAAGATCTATGCCGAAGTCTATTTTCTTTTCGGGAGAAATGCCTGGAAGATCTTCAGGAAAGACATCTGAGTATTCATTAACAACAGGGACTGTTTCGAGGCTAGGATATTTAGAACTGGAATCTTTAACATGCACGAGATGATACACACAACCCTTAGAAATTATTTTCCTTGCCCGAAGGTAGGAAACAAGTTGACCACTGAACGCTAAAATGCTACCCTTCCACTCTAGGATGGGCTCATTCGAGAACTGAAACTGAACTATCCTATTTCTGCAGTCGATTGTGGCATAGCAGGAATGAAGCCAATCCATGTTGAGAATGACATCAAAATTAGTCATCTTTAACTCCACTAAATCTGCTGACATGGATTTCTGAGATATCATAATCGGGCAGTTCCTGTATACCCACTGAGCTATGATGGTTTTACCCACTAGGGTAGAGAATGAGAAAGGCTCTGCTAGGACTTTGGGACTAATTCCAAAATCGCCTGCTATGTATGGAGTAACAAAAGACAAAGATGCACCTGGGTCTAGCAAAGCATAAACATGAACATGAAAAATCTGTAACGTACCAGTAACGACATCAGGAGAATTTTCCTGATCCTGCCGGGACTGAAGAGCATAGAGTCTGTTTGGTCATTGCCCACTGGTAGCACTGGAAATGGCACCCTGCTAGTTTAGGCGACTGGACTGAGCTGTAGAATAATTTTCCTGACCCTGAAGACTTGACTGCAGACACTCCCTAATCCTGTGGCCTGGCTTGCCACAACCAAAATAGACATCACTACCAGCTCTGCAAATGCCCTTATCGTTCTTACCACAAGTCTGACAAAGGGGATTTATTTGGGCACTGCTAACACTGCCCTGAGATTTAGAGCCTGGTGCTTTATTTCTATTACCGTCTCTAAACTTCGACATTGGAGCGCTGGCAGAGGAAGGAGCTGGAACGGCTGACTTAGAGCAAAACTGTGAACGGTTTCCTCCATCTGACTTGCAGTGATCAAAGTTAAAATTACCTAACCTTGCTCTCTTGTTCTGCCTCTCCATAGTCTTAAACTTCTGCTCTTCTACTTGCTGGGCATGGGTCATGAGTCTTGCTAAGGTCATATCATCGATCAGCATTGCAGATCTACACTCATTTACCACACTATCGTTGACCCCTGACATGAACTTACTCATCTTAGATCTATTATCTGCAACCACATGAGGAGCATACCTGGCTAGCTGAGTAAATCTGAGAGAATACTTCCTAACAGTCATATTCCCCTGCCTGAGGTTGATGAACTCAGGAACTTTGTCTTCCCTCAGCTCTTGGGGAAAGAATCTGTCTAAGAAGGCTGAGATAAATTCCTCTCCCTTGATAGGGCCTGAATCATCTAACCTGTCAGACTTCTACTGTTTATACCAATCATGAGCAATATCTTGTAACTGGTAGGCGGTTAACTCAGCACTCTCAATAGAAGTAACACCCATGATGTCAATGACCTTCTGGACTTGGTCAATGAACTCCTGTGGGTCCTCATCAGACTTAGACCTATGGAAAGATGGAGGGTTCATTCGGGTAAAGTCCCTAACCCTAGCTGCTTTGGGAGTGGCCACAAGATTGGCTGGAATAACTGGTGGCCATTCATTCTGTGCAGCCATAGACTGAGTTAGTGTGGTAAATGCGACTCTAAACTCCGCATGGGAAACATGTTTGCCCAAAGGATCTTCGGGCTGAGGAGCTGGCTGGTTTCTTCTTTTTTGGGCCATGGTCTTAAATAAGAGAAGAATGGATTAGACTGAGAGTTTAACTTGTAATTATGCTCACTAGCATGACATGAATAATGAAGAAAGGGAACTGTTCTTAAAACATCTTATAGCCTCCCGCACATAAATGTGGCGCGTAACACACCCATGTACAAGACTCTACTAGATGCGACTTTCAGACTTCCTAGGACTCTATTGAACCTTAGGCTCTGATACCAAGTTTGTAACACCCCGATTCGCTGAACCGAAATGCTACATGGTGTTCATGACCCCGAGGGACCACAAGCTAACCCATGACTAATATCTGTACCTGTATACTGCAAATCATGATATAATAATATGGAATACATAGAACTGTAAGGCCATAAGCTTCAACTGAATACAATCATGCAGGTGAAAATATCCAAAACAACTCAATCTGAACGTAAATTTGAACATAAATCTGAAATCCTCTAAACTGTCTGAATAAGGAGTTGAAGGAACATGTCTCCAACTAACTTCGTAAAACTGAACTGAAGAAATAAATAAATGAATCAAATCATATTGTCCTCGAATAAATGAGGGCTCACTGTGTCTCTGTGACTGGAATGCTACCGCTACTACTGGGCTGGAGCTCGTGTCTCAGAACTTATGGTGTAACATGAAAAGAAAGCACCATAGCGCAAATGCGTCAGTACAACTGAAGTACTGATTATACGAGGAGGGTAGGCTGAACATAAAGGATTTCATGCATGAACAACACTGATTGACTAATATGAACGTGGGAGTGCAAACACACATATATAGAAACTAGGACCGTGAATACGTGATAGCATGACCTGTAAGCTAATACATGGATTACTGATAACTGTCATGACTGATACTAAAACTGATAACATAGACGACTGTATCTGATAGTCCTGTATATACTGAAATCTAAAGAACACCCTGAGTTCTTTTACTGAGACTGATACTGAAACTATGGGAAGTAATATTTAACCGACATGCCCCATGTATGCCGTTATGGCTAAGTTGGGGTCTAATCTCTGCCCCGACTGGAGGGGTGTCAATACCATGCCACGGGTAAGGACAGCCTGTGCGTGACCCTTATCTGGCGGGTACTTAATGAGAATGGTGGGAACCCTAAATTGATGAGTTAAGCCACCTCATCAACCCTAATCTGACGGGTTAAGATATCTCAACCTACGCTGGCTACGTAGTTCTAGAATACAAGGATTTCTACTAAGAATCACACCCTAAACTGGCGGGTGAGTTCCCATCCTTGGGTTCACTCGGTGCCAACCTCTACTCCCATCTGGAGGGACTGGACATGAATAACTGATTGTAAATGACTTAACCTTATTGAATTCCATTGACTGACGGAATATTACTGATATCTGACAACTGACTAAGATCATGAGGTTTTCCTGAGTCATATGACTGACTGAAGTCTATGGAATCATAGCTTGAGTTTGGATATCGTGAAACATGACATGGATCTAGGCACATAGCTATAGTTTTCGGGTACAAGTACCCCCAGGACTCGATGGAAGAAAAATGACACACATGACTGACTTGATCATAAGGGTAGAGTCCATAATATATAATATCATAAGTAGGGATCTCATACTAAGCATGGTTATCAACAATGTATTGCATGGAAAGGATTTCATATCACATAGAAGTACTTGCACAATCTTAATATCATGATCGTTGCATAATCATATTAGCAACACATACTAATAGCATGGAAGTTCATGTGGATTGCATGGTTATCATACACCTTGTTCATAAGTAGGATTTACAAGTACACATAGCATAATCTCATAAGAATAGTTCATGAGTATTCCAATAACATTTACAAGGCACATTATCAATATAGAAGTCATTGGAACGTATGGGCGTATCATAAATCCTTCACTTGGTCACAATTTAGCTATATTGCATGATTTCTAGTTCCTTAGGCATTTTATCAAACACCTTACATGCACATCTTAAGCATAGGTGAATTCATCAAATTATACATCATGAACAATCAACTTTACATGTTTCCAACTCATATGATATCATGAATTCACAAAAACATATAAAGATTCCATCTTGGGAATCGCCCAATATCAACAACATGATCATCAACACCCAACAATATAGAAATCATACTTTATAATGAAAAAGAGGAAAACAATCAAGCATCAACATGGGTATGACCATATCACCACAATCAACCAAGCTTTTTTATTTTAAAGATTGATTCTTGAACTCCATGGACGAAAGGAATCTGTGGATGAACACTACGCATACCTTAGAAGGAAGATTCTTGATGATTGATGGAGGAATTTCCTTAAAATCGGATCTTCAAGCTTAATTATGCAACCCTAGTTGTTTTTATCCTTTAGTGCTCTTGGATGATGAGCTTTGAGATGAAAATAGGGTTGTAATATATTTAGGAGCTATATATTTCGTAGGGTTAAGTTTAGGGACGTGTAAGGAGTATTTAAAGACTTAATTACCTTTAAAATAACTCAAAACGGAGTGTTTTTGACACCTGGAATTGCTTAGGTGGCGCCCAAGTGATCACCTATGATTGGGTTGGGCGGCGCCTAACCAATCGCCTATGCTTATTGTCTCTCACAAAAATGGGCATAACTTTTTCCTCGGGTATTGGATTAAGTCGAAATTGGTATCATTGGAAAGCTAATTCGATTCTCTATAATTTGGTGGGTCTAAATCATCCTAAATACCAATTAACATCGAGTTATATTCATTCAAAGATGACCCTTGCAAAATCGAACACTAAAACTTGATGGATTCAAAAACTCTTAGCTTGTATTACCTTAAGTGACTCATATGAACATGCTTAATGCATCATAAGCTATTCTATCACTAGAATATTCATGGTAAGTCATGTACTCAAGTATGAATCACAGGATAGGAGATTTCATATGTAGGAATACTTATTCACTTCCTAGCTTAGAAACATGTGGGGTATTACAGATATGTAGGCTGCTCTACTTTGGGCTCGGTCCAACCGAATAAATAATTTAGAATTACCCGGTCAAAAGAAACTGGGGCATGAGTTAATCCTCATTATTTGAGTCGATTCAAAAAGTTGTAAGTCCTACCCCACTTTAAATATCGTTTGGGTCTTATGCCATTCTTTCTTTATAACCTTATCCAAAATCCAAGTTACCACCCAAGAAAAACCTTCAGATTAATCTTTGAGAATGTTAAGGCTAAGCATGCAATAGATATGATAACATATTTTGGGTACTACTCGTCTTTCTCAGCATATGGAATTGGGAGAGAAATAAAAATGAGATAGTCTTATTGGTGAAACCCTCACGGGCACCATAAGGCAATGATAAGTTGAGAGAAATAAAATAAGAGAGTTTTATCGGTGAAAATCCTCACGGGCACTGTAAGAAGACTTTGAGTTGATAGAAATAAAAATAGGAGAGTCTCATTGGTGAAAACCATCATGGATACCATAGGGCAATGGTGAGCTTAGAAAAAAATGAGAGAGGCTTGTTGGCGAAAACCCTTCAAGGCACCACTAGCCGAATGAGGTCTTCGAATGCAATTGGCCCAAGGAAGTAACTCAATTTCAGGGCCATTAACTCAAGAAAAATTGGTAGAAAGTGTAGGTGGGAAGATCAGGCAGCTTAATCCAAAATGCATGGCATAATCATTAGAGTCAACTGTCATGTTTAGATAAATTTTTCGTTTCTTTATGTCAAATGGGGACATTCATTGTCTTTTCTTTCTTCTCTTTATTTTTATTTTATTTTCTTGAGTCAGCTATTCAAATAAAAAATCATTGTCATTTTTCTCTTGTCGTTGAGTCAAGTCCATGTCAAAACAAGTGAAAAAAGATTTCAAAACTAGCTACCAGCTAGGGGTGGGCATGGTACGGTATGGTATTTTAAACTTCGGTACAGTAACTTCAGTTTTCGGTATCTAAAAGAACAATACCATTACCATACCAAATTATTTCGGTATGGTTCGGTATTTTTAAATTTGGTTTTGGTATTTTACAGTATGGTAATTCGGTAACCATACTTTATTTGATTTCTAATTATATATATTCATATAAAAAAATTATAACTTTAAATTTTAAAAACGTCTCAATCATGTTAGGCTAACAACTATCTTTGTTAATCAATTACACAAAAATAATATTTCAATCAAGATTGAATAGTCCTAGATGCAAACTCTGAACAATAGTACCTAAACTTAAGCATAGTACTCCTAAATAATAAGCTTCCCAAAAAATTTATTTCTTAATAAAAGCTACTTTTGTGTTCAATTGGTTAATGGATGATATATAAATATATTTAATAGTCTTAAATATAATATATATACGGGTTTTATATGTTATTAAAAAACTTTGGTGCTGTATACGGTATTTTGGTATTTATTACATAAATACCAAATACCGTACCAAATACCAATATAATTTAAAATTCCTACCAAATACCATAACATCCACACCGCGGTATAAAATTTTTTAATTTTGATCTGGTATTCGGTATATACCATACGATGCCCACATCTACTACCAGCTTCTTCAATTGCACAAAGCAAGACAAAAGCCAGCACAAGAAAGAGACATGATTGTGAGCCGAAATAAGGCATGCAGAAAGTTTCGTCAATTGACGAATTTGGGAACTCATGGAAATACCAAGGTTCAAAGGGTCTATTTGAGAAGTATGGCAAAGCAGAGATATTATGTCTGTTTCAGAGTCACTCTTAATAATCTGAGTTTGGGTCAATGATGCAACAAGTTAATGACATATGTTAATGGTTGAAATCAAGATTAAATGTGACAGGGGCAAGAGCGATTTTTGCAAAAACTAAGCCACAAACCAACCACCATGTTTTTATAAACTCAGTAGTTTTCTTTGTATGAAACAGGAACACATGTTACGTTCAAATCAAGGATTTTAAAGTCCTAAACATCAAAGGCAGTAATTTCTCAAATCTACAAATACAAGGGGGCAATGTTGTTGCACAGGTAATTCAAGCAACATTTGTAAGAAGATGCACTTCCTTATTTGGGTAATTCAAGCAATATTTGTAAGGAGAAACACTTCCTTATTTGAGTAATTCAAGTGACATTTGTAAGGAGACACACTTCCTTATTTGGGTAATTCAAGCGATATTTGTAAGGAGACACACTTCTTTGTTTGGGTAATTCAAACAATATTTGTAAGAAGACACACTTCCTTGTTCAGGTAATTCAAGCGACATTTGTAAGGAGACACACTTCCTTATTCGGGTAATTCAAATGACATTTTTGAGGAGACACACTTCCTTGTTTGGGTAATTCAAGAGACATTGGTAAGGAGACACACTTCCTTGTTTTGATAATTCAAGTAGCATTGGTAAGGAGACAAACTTCCTTATTTGGGTAATTCGAATTTTACTTGTTAGGTGATGCACTTCCTAACTTAAGTCTTGATTTCTAGAAGATGTACATCCTGGTTGAGTCAGTCCCCTTGATTCCTAAAAGATGTACTTCCTGGTCGAGTCAGTTCCCTTGATTCCTAGAAGATGTATTTCCTAGTCGAGTTGATCCCCTTGATTCCTAGAAGATGTATTTCCTACTCGAGTCAGTCTCCTTGATTCCTAGAAGATGTACTTCCTAGTCAAGTCAGTCCTCGTGATTCCTAGAAGATGTACTTTCTAGTCGAGTCATTCCCGTTGATTTCTAGAAGACGTACTTCCTGGTTAAGTCATTCCCCTTGATTCCTAGAAGATGTACTTCCAGGTCGAGTCAGTCCTCTTGATTACTAGAAGATGTACTTCCAGTCAAGTCATCCCCCTTGATTCCTAGAAGATGTACTTCTTGGTTGAGTCATTCCCCTTGATTCCCAGAAGATGTACTTTCTGAGCAAGTCGTTCTCCTTGATTCCTAGAAAATATACTTTCTAGTTGAGTTATTTCATTTAACCCTTAGGAGATGCACTTCCTTGTCAATTTTTATTTATCCGGTGACACACTTTCTAACTTAAACCTTTATCTCTAGAAGACGCACTTTCTAGTCGGAATTCCTCACTTTAATTCTTAGGAGACGCACTTTCTAGTCTTGGTCATTTAATTTTACTCTCAAGAGATGCATTTTTTGGTCAGAGCCTTGATTCATCATTGCAACATACAAGTAATCATGATTGGATTTGACATTCACAAAAGTTCTCTGATGATAAACTGGGACAACAAATCTAATTCCTGTTTTGGAACTTTACTTTTCCGGCAAAATGGAATCTCTCTTTATAATAATCTTTGTTTGGAATAATTTTCTTTCTAGTTTTGATGTGATTTCAAGAGATCACCTGAAGAACATGGCGAATAAATAGAAAGTCAAGCAACAAGGTGAAGAAGTTAAAAGTCAAGCAACAAGGTGAAGAAGTTGAAAGTCAAGCAACAAAGTGAAGAAGTTGAAGTCAAATAACAAGGTGAAGAAGTTCAAAAACAAGCAACAAGGTGAAGAAGTTGAGAGTCATGCAACAAGGTGAAGAAATTGAAAGTCAAATGGTTGAAAAAATAGCAAGTCAGGAGCTCGCCTAAAGAATAGAGTGAAGAAATTAAAAGCCAACAGGTTGAAAAATAGCAAGTCAGGAGCCCGCCTGGAGAACAAGGTGAAGAAATTGAAAGCCAACCAACAAGTTGATGAAATTGCAAGTCGGGAGCCTGCCGAAGAACAGGGTGATGAAACTCAAGTCAAGAGTCCAGAGAAGTTGCATAGATAGGATTTTGTAATTTCAGTTATCTTCTTAACTTGTAATTTTTATTTTCGACGTAATAACAGAGCCGCAGACCAGAACCTCAACAGGGCCTCACTCGACTATCTAACTCGGTATAGTCCCTCTTCTTTCAACCCTTTGAGATACTCGTGACTTGATTTCATCATAACTTAGGTAGGTAGGATGTCCTAAGTCAAGACCCGATTGCCCTTCTTTCTTTTGTTTCTTTTATTGAATAATGGTCGGCTCAAAATTTAGTCTCGTTGTCTACTTTTTTTTGTCTGAAAACCCATTGTGTTTACACCTAAAAAGGGGCATGATGTAGACACCTAATTTTGTCCCTCCCAAAAACCCAATTTATCTATTTTTGGCCTCACCTTATCATACACCCTCACCCATGTGATTATAACCCCACAAAAATACAATAATAACAAAATTTCAATAAATCCCTAACAAAGTAACAACCCTATCCCAACCAACTCACCCACCTTACTATACTACTCCACCTACCTTACCCCACTACCCCACCCTAACCTCACTGTTACACTCTATACATATATATACACACACGACAATATACCTAGACACACAAAAACTCACTGGAAATTCCCACAAAAAAAGAGACACTCCTCCATCGTCACACTCTCATATACACATACACAACTACAACAATAGAGGGGTCCATAGGGAATTTTTCACACAGAACACACACAATACAAATCAATCCTCACATACTCTCCATTTTTTCCACATAATTAAGACCTCATAGAGAATAGCACGCACACACAGAGAAAAGAAAATTAACTCTACACACTCACTAATACACACACCCATATTCCATGCACGCACAACACACATAAAAGAGACACAGATAGTAACATACACACATAGAGAAGAAGAGGAGCCTACAATCGGATTCTATTAATATACACGCACACACACACAGTGGAGGTTGACGGTTCTAGGGAAATTAAGAGAAAAGAGAAAAACAAATTGATAGTGATAGATTGAGAGTGACAGATTGGGAGAAGAAATAGGGGAGAAAAGCTGACAGAGAGGTGAACTTTAAGCTGTCGAGGTCGTCGGAGCTTCGAAGATGCAAAAATAGTAGTTCCCACCTTCTCCGTCATCAAACCTGTCAGCAAACATTGCTAACGATAGACCAACGACCAAACAAATCAAAATCCATCCAAACCCATCGAAAAATGATTAAAACTGACTTAATTTCACTGATCAGGCTTGGGTTTTTGCTATTTTATGACTTTTGGCTCAAAGTAGTCAAAAATAAAAACGGGTATGGAAAAATTCAAGGTCGATGTTATTGATTTGGGACTCGTTATTAAGGTTTAGTTCAAAGTCTAGTTTCTTCTCCAAAGTTTTTGTTCAGAGTTTCCACATTCCATTATAATAACACCAAAAATAAAAAGGGATTTCGTTTGAGGTCCATTCCTTCAACTCTGTTCTTCTTTTATTTTTATTTTAATGCGGTGTGTTGATGTTGATTTTGTGATTTGTATGTGTTTGATGATATAATTTAGATAGTGTGTTTAAGCTTCTATAATTACCGTGACTTGGTCGGTTAGTTCTCTATTGAAATCAGTTAATCGTATAGTTGTGAATGAATTTGAGGGGTGGGAATTAACCTTGATAAAGTGAATGTGAATTGGTTTTGATTCATTATTAGTGATTTAATTCTGAATGATATTGATGTTATTGAATACGATAGTATCATACTTGGTCGAAATTGGTAGGCAAACGATAGATTGAGTAGGCAAATTTAGAAATTATGGATTGTTGAATATTTGGATATTTGTTGGATGATTTCTATTTATCGCACCTAGTTGAAATTGTATTCATTCGTCATGGAATGCCCCGAGTTCACACTGTACTTATTCACCCAGAAATGCCCCAAAGTATCATGTACGCAAAGGAGGCTTATAATCAAGGCCTGAGGCATCAGGTAAAGTATTGGAGCATAGTTTAAGATTAGTGTTGGATTACTTTTCAGTATCTTTATATTTTGTACTGTAATAATTGGACTAAACATTATATTTTTGGACTCATTATGTTTTGTTTGTTTGACTGATTACTTTTTGTGTTTTTGTGTGGTTTATACATTCATATTGTCAAATTAGCCGATATGCTCCACCGAGCGACCGTGGTCAAACCATGGGATTGAGGGGTGGCTAACACCTTCCCCTCGGTCAACAGAATTCCTTAGCCAGAATCCCTATTCGCAAATCAGTTTTTAGAGTCAAACCATTTGGAAAAAGTATTTCCATAGGTGACTTGGCACACCCGATCTATGCCAAGTGGTGACTCTGAGTTTTGAATATAAAAAGTCTTTGAAACAAATTTTATCTTTTTTCACTTAATAATAAAACCCTTTCCAACCTTAAAATCTAATCTGTTTTGGTTAAAAAAAGGGTGTGACAATCACCAATCTAATAATGCAGTATGTCCATGGTTAAGGATCTTTATATCTTAGGTTGGCTAAACGATTAGAGGAATTCGATGTGAATCCTTGATTTTGGAGACCATTCTCGATAGGGATCTCAGGCTATAGCAAAACTTGGAGCTAATTGTCCAAGTTTGCTATTTTTTGACTTGTAACTCCTTGATAAATAAATTTCTTACTATCAAAAAAACTATTTTTCTTTGGAACAACCTATGGATATATGTAATTTAGGGATGTTTCTCTGTCTTTTCTCAATTGTTTTGTAAAAAAATATATGATGTTTAATTTTGTTATATGTATGATTATTGGGCTATGTTGCTAAGGCTCATTAAAAATATCAGTGAGTGGGTGTCACATTCTTCAAAACAGTGCAGTCTTGAAGGATTCGATGTTGGGTTCAATAGAATGTGTGATTGGAAAATAAAGGGAATTCTTGGAGGAAAAGTGAGCTTACACTTAAAAGAAAGGTGTACTCACTAAAGAAAAATCTACTTCTGCCATATAGGTGGAGAAAATAACTTTATTGTATTTTTATTAAGAAACACTCCTTTAAGTGGATAGTGAAACAAGAACAAAGAAGTTCCTCGTGCTATTGTTGTCATTGGTTGCTCGGCTCGGCTTCAAATTTGAATTTGGATTTGGTAAATGGTCGATGAGATTAATTTTTAGACAGTTTTTTTGAAACTTGGAAAAACAAGTGAAAATTTTAATCCAAAGAACTAATGAAAAATATTTTCTCCATGAAAATGCATGCAGAAACGCACCTCAAAAGGAACATAACCCTTAGAGGAAATGACACACTATTTTGGAAAAAAGGTGCCTGTTCGGTCGAACATTACTGTTCAGAAAAGATACACTATTTTGGAATGGACAAACATGACTGTTTTGAAGTGATACACCTTTCCATGAACCATTTCTTCCTTTATGAATGGGCACTTGATGACTATAAATATCTGAACTTTTTCCTTAGGCATGTATGAAATTCTTAGTATTGAAAAACACTATTCTACTTACAAAAAATCTTTGTGATCATCAATTGTTGAGTGTGTTCGAAGAATCTGAAGGCTTGAGGTACTGCTATATTCAGATTATGAGCCATATTATCCTGGAAGGAAAAATTCTGCAACCTCGGGTACTTAAGGGGAATTAATTCCTTAAGGATACTCCGTGAAATCGGAGGACTTGGTTCTGTTTCTACTTCATCTTATTTCTTTGAGATAACATACTTTTTTGATAGTTCATGTTGAACTTGTATTGAAGGTGTTAAAACTTCATTGTTGTTCTTGAAACATTCTTGAACTTGTGTTGAAGTGTAGTGTGTAAACATACAGATTGTGTACCCGAATAACAATCTTAAGAAATTAACCAGTAATTTGTATTGTTTGATTTCTGGAAATTAACGCTTTATGCTTTCTACTTTGTTTGAACTTAACAAGTGATTTGAAGAAATAAAAACTTCATCACAAGTTAAAGGTCATTCGGTTAATGATTAGAAGACAAAAACTTCATCGTTAAACTAGAAATAAGTACTGTTTAAAGTAGCTTCAAACTTGTAATTAGTATTTTGATATACTAAAGTTAACTGTCTTATTGTGATAGGAAAAATGACTACAGATGTTCATATAACTGATGGTGGGATAAGTGTAGCAGTAATGAATGTTGCTACAACCAATCGCACAACTACGCCACCCGTTATGGCACTAGCAGAAAAACTCAAAAAAATTTTAGGTATAGATTTTAAACGGCCGCAACAGAAGACGTTCTTCTATCTGACAACCTTGTATCTTCAAATATTTGTATCTAAAGATAGTTCAGAGTTGTCTAAAGAAACTTCGGATAAGGAGCGGTTCGTTGTAATGGAGGTATGGAAACATTTTGATTTCCTATGCAGAAATATATTCTAAGTGGACTCCAAGATAATTTATACAACGTTTACAACGGAATGAAAGCATCAAAAGAGTAGTGGAATGCGCTGGAATGAAAGTATATGAATGAGGATGCTGGAACTAAGAAGTTCTATGTTGCAAGGTTCCTTGAATACAAAATAATTGACAGTATGACTGTTATATCTCAAGTATAGAAATTATAAGTTATCATCCATGATATCCTTGCTGAAGGTATGGATATAGTGAATACCTTATTTGAACATGTTAAAAATGTTCTTAATGTTCACATGAACTTCATTGTAGGTTTGGTTGTGAACGAGACCTTTCAAGTTGTACAATAATTAAAAAGTTGCCACCTTTGTGGAAGGACTTCAAAAATTACTTGAAACACAAAAGGAAGGAGATGACAGTCGAAGACCTCATTGTAAGGATGTGCATTGAGAAAGATAATAAAGCTATAGGGAGAAGGCCGAAAGAAAATTCTTCCATGAATGGAGCCAACATTGTAGAAGACGACCCCAACAACTCGAAAAAGCGAAAAAAAATGGGACAACAAAGCAATCCACCTAAGAAGAAATTTTAGGAAAAGTGCTTTAATTGTGGTAAGATTGACCACAAGTCAATAGATTGTCGTGCCCCAAAGAAAGGCAAAAAGAAAGATCACGCGAATATGGCTGAATCCAAGAACAAAGTAGACAATCTATGTGCCATGCTTTCTAAATGTAACTTGGTGGGTAATCCATGAGAATGGTGGATGGATTCGGTGCCACCCTCCATATTTGTGCCAATAAAGAGTTGTTTACTACATTCACTCTGGCTCAGGATGAAGAGAAGATCTATATGGCAACTCCGCAACTGTAAAAGTTAAAGGGATGGAAAAAATATGCTTAAAAATGACGTCAGACAAAGTGTTGATTCTTAACAACGTCCTTTGTGCTCCGAAGTTGAGAAAGAACTTGATTTCCATATCACTTCTTGACAAAAATAGATTCAAATATGTATTTATTTCAGGCAAGATTGTACTTAGTAAAGGGGAAGTGTACGTAGAAAAAGGCTACATCACTGAAGGCCTATTTAAGATGAATGTAATGATAGTTTAAATTAGTAAAAGTTTCATTTCTTTTTATTTGCTTGAGTCTAATGAATTGTGGCATGAACGATTAGGATCTGTCAATCACAAAACTTTGCGAAAACTGGTTAACTTAGAAGTTTTTCCAAACTTTGAATGCAATAAATCAAAATGTTAAACGTGTATGGAATCAAAGTATGCTAAGAATCTGTATAAGTTCGTTGAAAGAAATTCTAATCTCTTAGACTTAATCCACACCGATATTTTGATATGAAGTCAACAACATCTCATGGTGGGAAAAAGTAGTTTATAACTTTTATGAATGATTGCACTAGTTATTGTTATGTCTATCAGCTAAATAGTAAGGATGAAATAATAGATGCATTTGGACAATATAAAATAGAAGTTGAAAATCAATTAGAGAAAAGGATCAAAACAATAAGAAGTGATAGGGGTGGAGAATATGAATTTCTCTTTGCAGAAATTTGTGTAGAAAATAGAATTGTCCATCAAACTACAGCCCCGTATTCACCTCAATCTAATGAAATTATGAAAAGGAAAAACCAAACCTTATAGGAAATTATGAATGCCTTACTTATAAGTTCAAGTTTACCGCAAAACTTGTGGGGGGAAGCTATCCTTACAACTAACCAAATACTCAATAGAGTGCCCCACAGTAAGACACTATCAATTCCATATGAAAAATGAAAATGAAGGAAATCCAACTTAAAATTTTTCAAAGTGTGGGGGTGTCTAGCGAAAGTCTAAGTTCCTATGCCTAAAAGGGTGAAGATAAGACCTACGACAATGGACTGTGTGTTCATAGGATATACTAAAAGTAGTAAATCATATTGGTTTTTGGTTCATAAATTTGAACATTCGGATATCAATGGAAATACGATAATTGAATCAGATAATGTTAAGTTCCTTGAACATATTTATTGTATAAAATAAGACATGAACAGTCGAGTGGAGGGTCTAAATGACCTCGAGATGAACCAAGCAAGGATGTACATAATAATGAGAATCCAAGACGTAGTATACATCAAAGAACATCAACTTAGTTTGGATTGAATTTTGTAACATTTATCTTAGAAAATGAGCCTCAAATATTTGAAGAAGTGATGTCGTCTTCAGACTATCCTTTTGGAAAGAGGCAGTCAATAGTGAGATTGAATCAATCTTGAGCAACCATACTTGGGAGTTGGTTGATCTTCCTCCAGGTAATAAACCTTTAGGTTCTAAATGGATTTTCAAAAGGAAAATGAAAGCAGATGGTACTATTGAGAAATACAAGACAAGACTTGTAGTAAAAGGCTTCAAATAGAAGGAAGGCCTTGATTATTTTGATACATACTCACCTGTAACAAGAATATCATCAATTTGGATATTAATTTCCTTGGCGGCGGTATATGGTCTTAAAATCCATCAAATGGATGTGAAAATAACATTCCTAAATAGAGAATTGGAGGAAGAAATTTACATAAAACGGCCTAAGGGTTTTGTGATTCCTGGTAAAGAAAAGAAGGTGAGCAAACTTGTTAAATCACTTTATGGACTAAAACAAGCACCCAAATGTGGCACGCAAAGTTTGACCAAACTATATTGGCAAACAGGCTTAAATTAAACGAATGTGATAAATGTGTTTACATTAAAGACACTCCAAATCACAAGGTCATTGTTTGTTTGTATGTGGATGACATGTTGATCATCAATAAAGATATTTCTGACATAAATGCTACGAATTGAATGCTGGAGAACAAGTTTGATATGAAAGACCTTGGAGTTGCAGATGTGATCTTAGGAATAATAATCCATAAAACTCCACAAGGGTTGACATTGTCGCAATCTCATTATATTAAAAAGGTATTTTACAAGTTCAAGTATTTTAAATTTGGTATTGCTAAGACTTTATTGGACGTGAGCTTCGCACTTCAAAAGAATAAAGGTGAAAGTGACTCACAGTTGGACTACGCAAGAATGTTGGGATGTTTAATCTATATCATGAATTGTACACAGCAAGGCATAACATGTGTTATTAGTAAGTTGAGTCGGTACACTAGTAAGCCCAATAAAACTTATTGGATGGCAATGAAAAAAGTTTTGGAGTATCTTAAATACACTCATGACTATGCTTTCCATTATAATAAATATCCAACGGTAATTAAAGAATATAGTAATGCAAATTGGGTTATCGGATTGAATAAAGTAAAACCCATGAGTGAATATATATTTACTTTAGGTGGAGAAGCAATCTCTTGAAAATCGTCCAAACAGACATGTATTACTCGCTCTACAATGAAATCTGAATTTATCACATTAGATAAAGCCGGTGAAAAAGTTTAATGACTCCAAAATTTTTTGGAAGATATTCCTTATTGGCCCAAACCATTAGCACCAGTATGTATACACTGTGATAACCAAGCAGCGATAGGTAGGGCAGGGAGCATAATGTATAACGGTAAATCTCATTATATAAAAAGGAGAGATAATACCATTAGAGAAATATTCTCACGTGGAATTATAACTGTTGACTATGTAAAGCCAAAGAATAATATTTTGGATCAACTTACAAAAAGGCCTATCTAGAGAGGGAGTTGAGAGAACATCAAAGGAAATGGGTTTATTATAACACCCCATACTTTTTTCTAGCTTAAAATCCGTTCTTAGAATGTTAAGGGATAGATTCCAAAATAAATAATATTTATTCCATGTGGAATTTTCAAGATTTTGACTTTCTATTGTGTGAGAAATTGAATAAGCTTTCCATCGATACCAAATTGGCCCAATTTCGACACTCAGTGAAGAAGTTAGAGCATTTTTAGTAAAACAGTTTGCCATCTGGACTCTCAACGCGTCGCGGAGAAGGAAAAATTTATAATTTTCAATTCCAGTGGACCTCCGTGATATTGGCGCATCGCGGAGTGATCTATTTTCCCATTTGTCAAATCCATGAGCCCAACGCGATACTGGCACGTCACGCCGGTGGCAAAAATAGCAATCCAAGGGGCAACACAGTTGTGGCGCGTTGCGGTGAGCACCCAGTTCCCATTCCACCTTTTTCAGTGAGCCGCCACGATAGTGGCACGTCATGGTAGCCCAGTAAATTAGGATTTTGCTGCTTTTCCAGTTTCGTTTAAAAGCTCAAGGGGGAATTTTGGTCAATTCTCAAGCCCCCAAATCCATCCAAACACAAGATTTAAGCCTATTACAAGCATTTTATGCTTATATTTATCAAAATTTCTCTCAATCAAAACCCTAAGCTTCAACATTCAACTTCAAGAATCCCCAAGATTCCACCATTCTTTTCCCAAATTAGTTCAAGAATCAAAGTTCCCAAATTCAAGAATACTAAGAATTGTCATTCAAGAGCATAAATAAAATCTCAAAAGCAAGCTTGTTCATCTAGTTCATCATCTATGGTATGCGGGATTTGAACAAGGATAATTCTTTCATCCTTGTGCCCAAAACTTTATTTTAATTATAAATTTACTGCAATTTATATGATTTCTCATGAAAGTTAAGTTAGGGTTTATACCCAATGTTGCTATTCATAATATTATGAGCTTTTCATTGATTTAGAAGTTGAATTATATGATTTTGTTTATTTTATGCATATTGCTGAAATTCCCAAATTTTTAGATGATTTATAAATGTTTACATTACGAAGCATGAATTTTGAGATGTTTTAATATGAATTGATGCATGGGCCATTAAGCCCTAATTAAGATTGCTATTTTGAGATTATTTGTGCCATGAGCACCCTCTGATAAGATTATTCTCAGATTTTGATAAAGATTTGACCATTTGGTCCTAAGTTAAGATAAAGAATCCACTTTGTTTATATAACTTGAGATTTAAAGAGATAAAAGCATAAATAGTTCTATTGTAAATCCTTATGCTATTTTTGAAGTGGATTTTTTAAGATTTTGAGCATGAGAATGGGTGTAGTATTTAGCACCGAGATGGATAAGTTACTATGATTTCATACCCCAGAACTACGTGCCACCATAGAATTTAGATTATTCCCCCTTCTACGTGGATAACTCAGATTGTGATCACTTAAGATAGAAGTTCTATTCCGATGGCAAGGTTAGAACAACCCTACCTAACGGGGGCCAGACATGGGACTCCATGGATGCTCATATGGTGTATGTCAGTTAGAAGAACCTCCCAACAGATGTCCCCCACTGTTTAATAGTCTATTGATTTAAAGCTTTAAGATAAAAGCATATGTTTTAGAAGTTAAGGTTTTAAGATTCTTAAGCCCTAAGATAAAGTATTTTCCAGATTTTAGAAAACTAAGTGTAAAGGCTCACCATTTTACTCAAATTATGCTTTACAGAAAGATAAAAGTTATAGATTTTAGCTTTCAGATATTAGACTTAGAAGTGAGTCCTTTTTGCACTTAGACAGTATGATTTAAAGATAGAGTATTAGCACAGCTTTTAGAACAAAATGTTATGGTTCACTAGATTTACAAGTATGATTTGTTTCTCATGATTATTATTTTCAGTATTACAGATATTCCAGCTTATGTGAGTCATTTACATTTAGCACACATTGTTTTACAAATTATAATGATGAGATAATATTTTATTTATGCATTTCACCCCCATATACTCAGTACATCTTGAAAGAACTGATCCACATATATGTTTATGTGCTACATTATCTCATAATATAGGTATCAGTTTAGTTGTAGCACGCATACCATATTCAGACTGATTGCATCTCCCGATCAGCAGGTGATGAGTCTTCTTGATTCAAGGGCTCGAGTCAGTCATATAGTTTGAGTAGTATTTTATTTTTCTTAATTCAGTTGTATTGATTTGGGATAGCTGGGGGTCATGTCCCGGCTACCTATAGTCAATAATAGTAGAGGCTTCATAGACAGTCAGTAGAGTTAATGTATTTGATTCCGGTGTTGTTTTATAAAAGCCGGGTTGTAAATATTTTAATTTAGTTCCGTATTGATCAAATTTAGAAAAGAGTTATCTTTCGCTTATTTCGATCAGATTTACATATTTTATTTAGTTTCTTATGAGTTATACTAGTAGAAAGGTTAGATTGGGATTACTTATAGTCCTAAGCATCGTGTGACATCTCGAGACCATTTTTGAGGCGTTACAAACTTGGTATCAGAGCACAAGATTCAAGTGTCCTAGGGTGTCTATAAAGTCGTGTCTAGTAGAGTCTTGCAGAACGGTACAGAGACGTCTGTACTTTTCCTAGAGGGGCTACTAGGCATTTAAGAAAAGTTTTCTTTCTGTCCCACTCTAGATTGTGTAGTAAAGTTGTTCTCTCAGAATTTTCTATCTATTCATGTGTTTTCCCAAAATTCCTCATCTATGTATTATTCTCGAGATAACATAATTAGTAAGTTCCAGTTCCTCTCCAGATAATGCTCTCAGATTTGCTAGCAGATGCTTCAAAAGTCACACAAGGGGCTTGAGAGGAGCTCCCCATTGTGTTAAGTTCCTAGAGTTGAAAGATTATGTCCTCATCCTTATAGGTCTTTCAGTTGAGACATAATTAGCTATGCATTCATAGTCCTCATTATTTTTTCAGTACAGATAGTGCTCATAAGAGAAGATAGTATGAACCTAGACTGTTAAATGAAGTATGCATTTGAGAGATAGTATGAACTTTAATGTTATGATTCATGAGTAGTAGAGCCTTATTACAGTTGGAAGTATGGGTATAGAAGAGTAGTGACAAGAAAAGTGAGAGTGTCAATTGATAAAAAGTATAAAGATAAACTTGTGCATATTATCGAGATGTGTAAAGGTGATATGTACTTGTGTGTTAGTTTAGTGAAGGGTGAAGAAGGAGTTATTAATTAAGGTAAGCTATTGTTTTCTTGACGTATGGAAGGAGTCATTGATGGAATTTATTATGCTTGAAAAGTATAGGGTATTAATGAAGTGTTTGGTGGTTTAGTATCATTAATTTAGGCTTTCCTTGAGATTACAAAAAAGAGTTTAGTTGAAACTCATAGAGCTATGATAGTAATTTAGGTGTATAGAAGGGTAAATAGTGATGATGGGTAGAAGGAGGATGTGTTAATGGATTGTAAATAAGATAGGCCATAGGTTATGATTAGTTATTGTTGTTTTGAGATTCTAGTGGAATAGTGTTTCTCGATATTTTATTTCGTAGCTTCTAAGTGAGAATTGTATGTGAGGTTGGGTTATTGAAGTATTTTTAACACTAGACATTAAGTTTGAACAGTTGATGGTCATCAAGGTGGAAATAATGATTTCTTGGTTAGTGATTCTAGTTATATGGAGGTGATCTAGTAGGCTTGAACAACGCATGTAAGAATTTAAGTTTGTTGATTTAAAATTTTGCATGATGTTGTGGGTATGATGTAGTGGTATGCCTAAGGTGATATGGGACTGTATTATTTTTTAAATTTTATTAAGTGTTGTGCATGGTTAACAGTACCCTTGAGTTTGATGAGTGGAAGAAGGTTAGTCATATAGTATATGGTGCTCTAAATAGCTAAGTTTAGTAGTTATGGGTAGATGATGTTGAGCCTTTTTGGTATGATCTTGATTCTTCTGGTTTAGGAATACAAGTTTAGAGATGTGATATAATTAAGCTATGAAAAGAGTAGTCTGGTTTGTTAATGGTTGATGATATTCGCATTAAGTGTTAGAATCTAAGTTTGAATCCTTGAAGATTGAGCAAATAGAAATGAGAGTTAAAGCTCTAGGTGGTGTGAACTCAGGATATGGTTATACCCATGAAGATTCTAAGTTAGTAAGTGTTCAATATATTATGTGATGACTAGTGGGGGTATAGGAAGATAGAGTTGTATCTCGGAAGAAAGTATTAAAAGTGGGTTTTACACTTTCAAGTGTTGTCTTCTAGAGTAAGTTTGTTACTTGTGCGTATCAATTATACCGCAGACTCTAGAGTAAAGTGATTGAAGTTTATTTAGTGGTTCACAGACTTAGATTGATGGCTTAAAGCTAAGGGAGAGATGATAGGATGAGTGCCAAAGTCAGACTTCCAGATTCTAGTATGATAGGATGAGTGCCAAAGTCAGACTTCCAGATTCTAGTAGTGATGCCAGTGTAGTGTAGAACATCAGAAAGTGAGGATGTGGCTCAACCCATTCTTATTTCAGTATTTATTTTTATACCATTATCTACTTATGCCTTACGTGTCAGTCTCAAGATCATAGTTCAGGTTCATGTGTTTAATAGAGAATCATGTACTCTCCCAGTTACTAATATGAGGAGTTTCAGTTCATCCAGCAGTCAAAATCACATTCCATAAGTTATGAACTCCAAATCCAGGTCATGCAACTCATGTACTTATGTTTTACAACATGTTCAGTTCCAGTACTCATGCAACACCTTTAACTATCAGCAACATTCAAATTTATATCGTGAACATCCTCAGATTAGACATTTTTAGTGAATCCATGATGCGAATACTCTATTTCTCAGGCCTCAGTAAAGTGCAAAGTTATGCTTAGTATCCCTTCATGTTTCAGACCTTGGCATTCCAACCTTTCAGTGACCTTCCTTTGGTTAAGATAGTGATGATGCATACTAGTGTAGATGGGAGAGAGTGAATGTGTTATGTTAGGAAAATGGTTGAAATCTAGTTTTATATAAGTCTAAAAAGTTTTGAGGTGAAGTTAATTTTCTTGTGTATGACTGGGTTAGTTGAAAATATTTTATGTACATCTTCCTAAGAATTGAAAGGTGTATGAAAGTTGTTATTGATAAAGGTATTAGAGAACATGAGAAGGATGCTCTTATGGGTAATTGTTTAGAAGTACATATGTGGTTATGAAGATATGCTTGAACGTTATGTTGGTATATAAGGGGATAGGTGTGTTATGCATTAATTAATTTCTAGTTAGGGGTTGAATTTAGTTGTTAAAACAATAAGAAGAATCTTCCAAAAATAAGTAGTTATAACCATGCTTGGGGTATTGAATTCATGGTCCAAACTTGTATTATGGCATTATGTGTAGTACCGTGTGATTTTGATTTAGGATTGACCTTGATGAGAGGATTTAGTTCAGTTTAGACTTTAGCAGATGGATTTATCAATGCCATGTGAGAATTATAATTTGAATCAAGCAAGAATGGAATTCGAAGGGAACAATATAGTTGAGAGAGTGTTTGACAAGTGTTGCTAAGCTTGAAAGTACAAAGTTGCATTACTTAAGCCCCAAAAATTCTACCCTGGCTTATGATTTATAAGTTTATGTTCTATGCTATAGAGCCGTAGCAATATTGAAAGTCCTTATTCAGATGTTTTGCTCAGATCATGCCCACAGTTCTTTACTCCCTAATAGCATTAGAAATTTCTTAGAAAAGGGTTAAAGAACCACTCTATTGGGGTATGAGAGTTTGGCAAGATTCAGTCTGTATAGCCAGCAATCCAGCTTGACAGTCAAATTAGACAAATTTCTATAGTTTTCCATTTTCCAATTTATTCTAGTCTTACTACCTAAAATTTCATGAGTATGGCCATTTCAAGAGGAAGTTTGTTCGCATCTAGGTAAATTGTGAAATTCAGCTCAGTACATGCATCATGCATCAGTTCAGATTCATATATTAAGTCATGATTCAATTCATAAGTATCTTGCGTATCATCTCAGTCTTTTCCTAGTATTTTAATCAAATAGGTCTCAGTTTTTCCTCATGAAATCAGATCCAGCTTAAATTAATGTTTATTCATAAGTTGACGCTCTCGTTTCAGTCTCAGCCGTATAGCTATTCTTATGAGAATTCATGCACTCGTAGCTCAGTTCAGTAGCTCATTATGTTTAAGATTCAGTTATTCAGATTATTTTAGTTGTGCATGATAGCTTATAACCTTAGATTCCACAGTATTTTCAGCTTAATTATCCACATTCGAGGACAAATGTTTCCAAGGGAGATATATTGTAACATCCCATACTTTTTTCTAGCTTAAAATTCATTCTTAGAATGTTAAAGGGATAGCTTCCAAAATGAATAATATTTATTCCATGTGGAATTTTCAAGATTTTGACTTTCCATTATGTGGGAATTGGATAAGCTTTCCATTAATACCAAATTCCCTAATTTTGACACTCGGTGAAGAAATTAGAGCATTTTTAGTAAAATAGTGTGCCACCTGGACTCTCAGCGCGTCGCGAAGAAGGAAAAATTTATAATTGTCAATTCTAGTAGTCCTCTGTGATATTGGCGCCTCGTGGAGTGGTCTATTTTCCTATTTGTCAAAATTTAGGAGCCCAACGCGATACTGGCGCATCGCGCCAGTGGACAAAATGGCAACCTAAGCGGCACCGTGATTGTGGTGCATTGCAATGAGCACCCAGTTCCCTTTTGTCCTTTTCCAGTGAGCCACCACGATAGTGGTGTGTCGCAGTGGCCCAGTAAATCAGGATTTTCCTGCTTTTCCAGTTTTGTTTAAAAGCTCAAAGGGGTATTTTGGTCAATTCCCAAGCCCCCAAATCCATCAAAACACAAGATTTAAGCCTATTACAAGCATTTTATACTTATATTCATCAAAAGTTCTCTCAACCGAAACCCTAAGCTTCAATATTCAACTTCAAGAATCCCCAAGATTCCACCATTCTTTTCCCAATTCAGTTCAAGATTCAAAGTTCCCAAATTCAAGAAAACCAAGAATTGTCATTCAAGAGCATAAATAGAATATCAAAAGCGAGCTTGTTCATCTAGTTCATCATCTAAGGTATGTGGGGTTTGAACAAGGATAATTCTTTCATCCTTGTGCCCAAAACTTTATTTTAATTATAAATTTACTGCAATTTATATGATTTTCCATGAAATTTAAGTTAGGGTTTATACCCAATATTGCTATTCATAAGATTATGAGATTTTCATTGATTTAGAAGTTGAATTATATGATTTTGTTTATACTTTCATGCATATTGATGAAATTCTCAGATTTTAAGATGATTTATGAATGTTTACATTACCAAGCATGAATTGTGAGATGTTTTAACATGAATTGATGCATAGGCCATTAAGCCCTAATTAAGATTGCTATTTTGAGATTATTTGTTCTATGAGCACCCTCAGATAAATATTCTCAGATTTTGATAAAGATTTGGCCTTTTGGTCCTAAGTTAAGATAAAAAATCCACTTAATTTATATAACTTGAGATTTAAAGAGAGAAAAGCATAATTGGTTCTATTGTAAACCCTTGTGCTATTTTTGAAGTGGATTTCTTAAGATTTTGAGCATGAGAATGGGAGTAGTATTTAGCACCGATATGGGTAAGTTACTATGATTTCATACCCTAGAATTACGTGCCTCCGTAGAATTCAAATTATTCCCACTTCTACGTAGATGACTCAAATTGTGATTACTTAAGATAGAAGTTCTATTCCGATGGCAAAGATATAATAGCCCTACCTAACGGGGGCCAGACGTGGGACTCCATGAATGCTCACATAGTGTATGTCAGTTAGAAGAACCTCCCAACAGATGTCCCCCACTGTTCAACAGTCTATTGATTTAAAGCTTTAAGATAAAAGCATATGTTTTAGAAGTTAAGGTTTTAAGATTCTTAAGCCTTAAGATAAAGTATTTTCCAGATTTTAGAAAACTAAGTGTAAAGGCTCACCGTTTTACTCAGATTATACTTTACAGAAAGATAAAAGTTATAGATTTTAGCTTTTAGATTTCAGACTTAGAAGTGAGTCTTTTCTGCACTTAGACAGTATGATTTAAAGACAGAGTATTAGGACAACTCTTAAAACTAAATGTTATGGTTCACTAGATTTACAAGTATGATTTGTTTCTCATGATTATTATTTTCAGTATTTTAGATATTCCAGCTTTTGTGAGTCATTTACATTTAGCATGCATTGTTTTACAAATTATGATGATGAGATGTGTTTTACTTATGTATTTCACCCCCATATACTCAGTATATCCTCAAAGTACTGATCCACATATATGTTTATGTGCTACATTATCTCATAATATAGGTATCAGTTCAGTTGTAGCACACATACCATATTCAGACAAATTGCAGCTCCCAGTCAGCAGGTGATGAGTCCTCTTGATTTAAGGGATAGAGTCAGTCATATAGTTTGAGCAGTATTTTATTTTTCTTGATTCAGTCGTATTGATTTGGGATAGGTGGGGGTCGTTTCCCGACTACCTATAGTCAATTCTAGTAGAGGCTTCATAGACTGTCAGTAGAGTTAATATATTTGATTCCAGTGTTATTTTATAAAAGTCAGGTTGCAAATATTTTAATTTATTTCTGTATTGATCAAATTTAGAAAAGAGTTATCTTTCGCTTATTTCGATCAGATTTACATATTTTATCCAGTTGCTTATGAGTTATGCCAGAAGAAGGGTTAGCTTGGAATCACTTATGGTCCTAAGCACCGTGTGACGTCTCAGGATCATTTTTGGGGCATTACAAACTAATGCTGGGCATATTAGTAAGCAAGCCTTACTCCCTAGTGATGCATTTTAAAGCCGTGCTGGCCTGGACCCAGAGCGGATAATATCACTAGTGGGTCAAGGAGTTCAGGGGTATCTCGAACCTTCATGGGTCGGGATGCCCATCGCGGCCAGGGCCTCAGATCGGGTCATGACAGAATGGTATTAGAGCCGCTCTTGTATCGTCCTTGTCGATGTGGGTCAGAGTTCAAACTGAGTATTGGCGAATCCCGGTAAGGCGAGGCAAACCTCAGTCCTGAGTGTAGGAAAATCTCATTTGGTAGGGCAAACCTCAGCGAGGATGCTAAGTCCATAAAGGGGGGTGTATGTAACACCCCAACTTAGGATAAAGAGTCCCACATCGGCAAAACACAGGAGGGATACTGGGCGTATTAGTAAGCAAGCATTACTCCCTAGTGATGCATTTTAAAGTCGTGCGGGCCTGAACCCAGAACGGATAATATCACTAGTGGTTTGAGGAGTTCAGGGGTATCTCAGACCTTCATGGGTCGGGATTTCCATCGCGGCCAGGGCCTTGGGTCGGGTCGTGATATTTTTGGACTAGGATAAGTCAGCATGGCAGTAACTCTACCTAGCAGACTTGAGATCCCAAGAGCTAGGTTCAAGGAGATCAAACAAAGTTGTGACTGGCAGTTCAACATTGTCAATATACCCAATCCATTCTCATGATGTAGACAATTTTTAATAAAAAAAATAAGGCTTATGGTGTAAAACTTTTTAATGATTATCTAAATTTGACAGATTTGACCAAATAGTTTAATCTATAGGATTGAACATTTAGAAATCACTTATGTGACGGTGAAGTGGAAGCCGTTTTAAGGAGAATGTTAGTAAAGGCCTGTTCTCTAAGCTCTCATGAAACCAGGACGTGTTCATTGATGAAACAAACAAAACCATAAATGGTAAAAGGCTGATTGTGTGACATGTGTTATCTAGGTGTACACTAATGTTCGACGGTTCAAAGATATCAAATCTACAGATTGACCGAGTACATTCGATGCATGTTCACTACGAAAAGTTCAGAAGGAAACCCACTTATCCAGATACAGTCAGTCTTTGCTTGCTGATCACATACTTGTCCGTAAAGTTTTATAAAGAGTAGCTATTCCCCATTTATGTGGGGGATTGTTGGATTCAATAGGATGTGTGAATGGAAAATAAAGGGAATTCTTGGAGGAAAAGTGAGATCACACTTAAAAGGAAAGTGTACTCACTAAAGAAAAGTCTACTTATCCTACATTGGTGGGAGAAAACAACTTTATTGTGTTTTTATTAAGGAACACTCCTTCAAGTGGATAGTGAGGCAAGAACCAAGAGGTTCCTCGTGCCGTCGTCGTCGTCGCTCGGCTTCGGCTTCGAGTTTGGATTTGGAAAATGATCGATCGATGAGATTAACTCGAAAGGGATGCAACTATTCGAGAAAATGACACATTATTTCGGAAAAGGGGTGACTGTTCGGTCGAACATGACTGTTCAGAAAAGACACACTATTTCGGAATGGACAGACATGATTGTTTTAAAGTGATACACCTTTCCATGAACCATTGCTTCCTTTCCGAAGGGGCACTTGATGACTATAAATACCTGAACTTTTTCCTCAGGTATGTACGAAATTTTTAGTATTGAAAAACACTCTTCTACTTACAAAAGCACTTTGTGATCATTAGTCGTTGAATGTGTTCGAAGAATATGAAGGTTTAAGGTACCACTACATTCAGATTGTGAGCCATTTTATCTCGGGAGGAAAAATTTCACAACCTCGGGTACTTGAGGGGAGTTAAGTCCTTAAGGACACTCCATGAAATCGGTGGTTTTGTTCTATTTCATCTTATTTCTTTTAGATAACGTACTTCTTTGATAGTTCATGTTGAACTTGTGTTGAAGGTGTTAAAACCTCATTGTTGTTCTTGAAACATTCTTGAACTTGTGTTGAAGTGTAGTGTGTAAACATACAGATTGCGTACCTGAAACAATATTCGACACGTGTGCAACATTAATTTGGAGAGTTCGAGCAACTTAGTTATTGGGTGTCTATTTTATGTGTATTTATGTTCGATGTTATTCAATACTATTGATAATGAGTGCTCCTACACTTCTCTTGCAGATAGTTTGAGAATTTTTTTCTCTTAAATATTTACCTTTTTCTACAATAAACTTATAAATTTTGCTGTGCAATAGCACAAATCACGAACAAAGGGACAACTTTTGTCGACAAAGTACAATAAAGAGGAAAAAATTAGTACATATATAGTTTAATTAAGCCTAACAAAAAGAGATCACTAGACAAAAATTGAAAAGTTTATAATTAGAATTTTTTATTGTTTAGTGCGAGTAAAGGAGAAAACATTCTTCACTTATTAGATAACTGAAAGCAATATTGTTTGAGTCATTTTCTTAACAGTACTTTGGTTTGACAATCAATTTATAAATATGGTATCTGTTTTGCCTGCTCTTACTGAATGTCTTATTATACTATTAAGGAAATGTGATGTTGGCATCATCATAATTACCAAACAGAAGTTATTCTCTTTATTTATAAAATTTGCAAGGTGTTTTTGTATTTCTTGCTGTAAAATCTAAAATCATTATAAAGACGTAAAGGAGAAAACAGTCCTATATACTTTCAAAAATTGTCACGATTTGAAGTCTAATAAGTTCTTAATGATTCTTTAGGCATAATACATAAACAAGACCTTTAACTTGACACTAAATTATAGCTATGCCCTCTAACATTGCCAGTATACAAGTAGGCCCTTAAACTATATAAAAGCTAAACAAAAAAATACTCTAATTCTGCAACTTACATGCGTGAAACTCAATCGCTCCTATGTGGATTAGTAATCCACTCAGATGCTGCCACCTAATAAAAAAGATACATTATAACTATGACCTTTAACTTTTCTAATGCACAAGTAGGCCCTTTAACTATACAAAAGCTGAACAAAAAAATACTGCAATTCTAACTCTGATATGCGTGGTTTTGAGTGTATATACGCATTTTGCCAGGTAGGATTGAAGTGTTTTTTTTGTTCAACTTTTGTGTAGTTAAAGGGCCTACTTGTGCACTGGTAAAGTTAAAGGTCATAATTATAATTTGGTGTCAAGTTAAAGGTTCTATTTATATATTATGCCGATTTTTATGCAATATTGTACAACATGGAGTCTGAGCTTGATAATTTTACAAGCTATAGTCTTGTAGGTATATGCAAAATTGTTGTATGCATACACAAGAATGTGGACTACAATTAGTGTTGACATCTAATTTTTGCCTTCCACAACCAAGTTCAATTTTGAGTTTCTCCGATTTTAAATAAAATTACAATATTTATTTCATCCGAATAAAAACTTTTTAGAACATTTTGTACATGATTGTGTCATTTTAAGTAGCGATTATATATTATCGTGTTCAATTATACAAGATTTTGTAATTTGATTACTTAAATATCTATTCTATGGAATATCGGATTTTAATTAAGGATTATCTTGAAAATAAATATAATGATTAAAATCTTGACTTAAATATAACTTATTCTCAAAAATAATTTATTTGGATAAATATGTGTTTGATTTTATTAAATCGAGAAGCTCGGGATTAAATGAGGTATTGATTCAATTTGGATTTCAATTTAATTTTGGTCATAATTGAAATTAAATTGACTACAATTGCAATGCAATTGGCCAATTAATCTTTAATTTGATCATAAATTAAATAAAATTGATTAATCCCTAATCTATTTGGGGTTATTTATTAGTGTAAGCAACATAAATTCCCTAGACAATGAAAATAATTACACAAAATTCCTTCTTGTTTTCTCTCTCCCTTTTTTTGCAAACATACTCATACATTCGGTCACATATTATACATTGGTCGAATGTATGATGTAACAGCTAATCCTATATTTAAGGTAGGAGAATCTTTAATTATTTTACAGTTCCTTAATTAAAGGAAGTAATTAGCCAACATTAAGTCATTTATTGATAGAACATGTAACTGATATTTGAATTTTAAAAATTTTGTTATACATAATTTTTTTCCCTATGATTCACGATCTGGAAAGCCAAAATTCAATCACTTTTTTTCTACACCTGTTCTCCAAAACTACTAAAATCTTCTTCTACATACCTTCTTCAATACAAGTAAAATCAATATGAATGTCCCCATATTGTTGCGACATTCTGAAATTCGGGAGTCAGAAATGAGTTATACGTTATACAAAAGTGATGCAATAGTAATTTCGGTAAATGCAGACGAGTCGATCACATCCGCAGGACTTGCGGTTTCTTTCTAAAGGAATCATGAAGAATATATTATGGTTTTCTATGTGTGGATACTTTGAAAGGTTTTGGTTGTATAAATATTTTTTATTAGTTTTTTTTTTGAATGTTGGAGCAAGTAATTTATATTTTTCTATTGATTATAGATGTTAATTTCTTTAATCAATGATTTATATTAGTATAAAAATTTTAAGCTATTTCCCCAAATCATAGTTCGTAACCATATAACTTGAAGTTCGAACACTATTATAAAAGCACATTAACTATGTAACTTACTCTCTATAGGAGTAAGTAATTGTTGAAATGCACGGTGTATTAAACTGTTGTACATTAATAGTTAATGTGTAATAAATGTATAATATAACATTATACGTTTTTAACATGTATAAGGTTAGAAATACAATAACAAAATTTAACTGAATTAAATTTAAAAAAAAAAAATTATACACAGTATCATTTCAGTAAATTTACGAATGTATAATATATTTTTATTGAGTCAAATCAATGTATAATAAATGTGTGTCTTTCTAGTAAACGTTTGAATGTATAATAAGTTGTTATACATTCAAAGCAACGTATAGTGATACTGTGCCATTCCAGTAGACTTATGAATGTATAATATTTGATTATACATTCGTATCAATGTATGATATAGCATCATACATTATAAATGTGCATGGTATTAACAATTTTTGTAATTTTTTTTACAAGTAATAAACATTTTATAACATGTATGTTGTTATGTAATATATACGTTTAAAACGTATTAGTCTTTAGTTCAATGTAAGATTCACTTATAAGAAAAGGTACATAACAGAAAACATACTATGTGTTCAAAATACAATGTCAGATTAACTAGTAATATGTTGTTTTAATCATTAATAAAATAAGTGAAAGGGAAATTCAATAAGTACCATGAATCAATTAGTAACATTGCAGTAGTGTCTCAGTGACTAAAAGATATATTCTCATAAGATAGAGACATCCATAAATGTAAATTAACATCCAGAAAGTAATCTTTGAATTCATTTAACATCAACCACAAAACTAAGATTTAGTTGATTCAATTTCGACTTTTATTAAACAATGCTACTCTAAAATAACAATTGCACTTTCATCAATTTCTTGGAGCACACTATTCCTTGGCCGAGGAGGATCACCATTATCACTCGTGTACCCTTCATTTGCCTTTTCTACTCCGTAATGCCACAGTAATGAAGCATAGCATACACGTTGACTTCCAGCATCAAATACACATGAATGCACTTGCTGTCCTTCACTTAATATTTCTGCATAAGCAGCAACAAAGACGCCACAGTCCCTGATTTAAAAAAAAAATAAAAATGAAGTAACAGTATGTACATTAATTTAAACATAGTTATACATTATAAAAAAATTGTAATTTACTTACAAACTTTCAGATGCTTGATGGGGTATGTTTTGAACATATTTAACATCAAATGCGTTTTGATTGACATGTATGATGGTAGCTTATACATTTAAAAAATGTAATATCGGATATACTTATACATCTCAAATGTAATATTGAATATACTTAAACTACAAACAGATATGTATGATGGTAGCTTATACATTTTAAAAAAATCTTCTTTAATGAATAATGTCAACTTATACAATAATTTTTTTAACTGCCTCTTTTATGTACATCTTCTTATTGTATAATATAATGGAATATAAAGCAGAAAACTAATATTATACATTAGTCTAAAAAATAAAGTAATGTATAATCAAATAATATAAACGTATAATATCAAATATGTCAGGAACAAAACCAACGAACATATTTTGTTCTTGAGCATCTAACTGACTAAGTCCTAAACTAAAGCTATGACGAGAATCCATTACCAAATTTATACTATATTGATTAAGCAATCACAACTATAAACAAGAAATTCAAAGATCTGACTTGTATTATATGAAAAAAAACAGAAAAAATTAACTAACAAACTAGAATGAGATTGCAAAATAAGTTAATTTCATAAAAATCAACATGCAACCAAACAAGAATCCGAATAAGAACCAACAACTTTAAAACAAAAACAAAGATCTGACTCTTAATAAATGAAAAAAATGATATTATCGAACTATCACACTAAAATGGATTTGCAAAATCAATTAATTTCATAAAAAACAAAAAATGCAATAAAAAATCGACCCAGATTGTGATTTGGTAAAGTTGAAAAAAAAATAAAAATTATTGAAAAAAATCAGTATATAATTTCAATAAATGTTTGATAACTTATAAATTGGTAACCTCTAAGTATACGATTGCTTGAATTTGAGCGTGAAAAAAGGTATTCAATAATGGAGGAACAATCGATTGTTTAATGAAAGAAAGAAATGAAACAAATATGAAAAAGAAAGAGAAAGTAAATGGGAAAGAGAGAGAAAGTAAATGGGAAAGAGAGAGAAAGTAAAGAATTATTTAATGAAAAAAAAAAAGAGAGTAAATATGGACAAGAGAGATAAAGTAATGATAAAGATTTTTTTTTTTATGTATAAAAGAAATGGGAGAGAAAGTAAAAAAATAGGAAATTTTAGTAATAAGTTTGAGATTTATGTAATTAGTTGGTTAATATGGGATGTGTTGTAATAAAGTAAAGTTAGTTTGTGTATATATATAATTTTTAGTATTTATTAACCCCAAAAGTTACCCAACTCCACAATTAAAATCCAAATATTCCAATTCTAGCCCAATTCCTAAAATTCCTTCCTAATCTACCCAATTTAGGCCCACATACCCTTTTTAATCAATTTCTCATTTATTCCCAACTTCAGCAGCCTATTTAAATATCAACCCACCTCCAGTCCCTCGACCCGTCCATCAGCCCAATACAACAGCAAATAACACGAGTCCAAAACTAATCGATCCGGCCCAATCCCATATTTTTTCCCCTTCACATCAGCCAACAAGATCGGCTTTCAACACAGCAAACACAACATCAGCTGACAACAACCAACGAGCCAACCCGCGACCCATCTCCAACAACCGAAATCTGCTCCAAATCAACCCGCAACCAACCCGTCTTTATCTTCTTCATGCATCCACACGAATTCGTACGAGAAAGGTAAAAAATCTTCTAGAACAAGACTAGGTGTCATCCCCAACGGATAATTTCGAGAATCTTGGGCATGATGGTACGATTTCGTACATATTTGGTGGATTTCTATTGGTTCTTGAGGGAATTCATTTTGCAAAAATTTTATTGGTCCACCCATTTTCATTTTCTCGCAAGAAATCCAAGAATTGGTACAATTTGTAGATGAAACCTAAGCTGTAGGAAGATTCAAATTTCAAATTTGAAAATATCTCAATAGGCAATTCCGAAATTACCCCCTATTTTAATTTGTCCCATATCGTTGAGCTCCAATCGAACCCTATTTTCATCTTCTATAAATAGCTCTCTTTAGAGCAAAAAAGGGGGTCCGACAAAAATGGGAAAAATTCTTTTGGAAGCAAAAATTCTTATACTGTATGTCTGATGTTGCTCTTGAAATCGCTGTAGTATCAAATTTTGCAGAATTCCCAGCATATGATTATTTAAACATTTGCGGTTGATTCGCCTTAATTAAATCTTTCTATTTAGTCTCGATATATAGTCTTAAGTAAAGCATTGTCTTGAGCTGTTGTTTTCATGTTTCTTTGATTTTTTGTTCCTGTAGTAAGGTTATCGGTGGCAGTTTAATCGACCACATTAGTCTACCTTCTAACTCTCTTGGCCTTTAAAGCTAATGGAGATGGCGTACACCCGTGATGAGGTTGCTAGCCCCACGAACCCTCAAAAATCTTCCCTTTGTCCCTTGAAAACTCATCTCGAGTGGATCAAAGGGAAGACGAAGTTAAGTTTTAACATGTTCCTCTTGAGGTTATAAGTTGTACCTCCCTATGTGTGTTAAATATGAATAATGTTGCTGTTATCGATAAGATTGCTTGCACAACTATATTTTTGGGAGGTATCTTGACTCCCCTTGCTTTATTTCCCTTCCTTGTGTAATCGTCGTGGGTACTATGGATGCGATACCTTATTGATTGTATATTTATTCCCTCATTTGTTTTACTGACATGTCAAGTTGCGTACCCTCTTAGGTACGAGTCTTGATTTGTTTTGTGATGCATCCGCGTCCAAACATTGTCTTCCATGATTCCCCGAGGACCATTTTGATGACTAAAAACTCACTCCTGAGTCTGTCAGGAAGGGGATGAGAATGATGATGGCATGCCCTGCCAACTTTTTTTTTCTCTTTCCTTTTGTTTTTTTAGCTTGTTAGTTTTGACGTCAAAACTTGGAATTCAGTGCCTGTTCTTCTCTTGAGTTTGTTTCCAGTATGTTCCCTTATTAGAAAATACATATAATAGTGCTTTGTTGAGCTGTGGAATAATTGAGCATATCTATTTGTGGGTTGTATCTTAATTTTCGTCGTCAATCGCATTTGTAGAAGTATAATACTTAGTCAATATATTCTAGGATACCGCATTTTGGTGTTGAGGTAGAATATGAATGAGTACCAAGGGGCTTGTTAAATTAAAGTGATCCAAATAATGGTAGATACTTTGAAAGCAGTACACTATCTCTACTGTTTCTATGATCCTTTTGCTAAAACAGTAATTAATTTACTATCATAGGAAATAATTCTGTGAATGTTGTTTTAGAAGGATGACTAGATTGAAAATATATAATTTGTGAATATTCTCTTATTCATTCGAGAGTTGTCTATAAATATTTGTTCTTTTCATTTTGTGCATGTCATGCTCATAAGTATATATAGTTCAATAACTCATGTCAGAAGTCCATATTTCTGGAAATATACATAGGCCCCTTTGGATTAAAGTGATGAAAATTTCAAGTCTAGATGATGTCTTTTTTTTTTTTCCAGGTTTTAGTTTTCTTCTACTACCTTTGCGTTTCATATTTCATTAGTTGCCATGAATGTTTAAACACTTTTTAGCTTCTCTTACATCCTATTTGAATAGATATCTATTTCAAGGCTAACTAGGAGTATTGGGAACATGTTAATAATCCTGGCTTTGCATTACCGTGTTGAAGGCTGTCTTTATCCGTTAAAATATAGTACCCGGTTAATAAACAACAACAACAACAAACCCAGTGTATTCCCACATAGTGAAGTCTGGGGAGGGTAAGATGTACGTAGTCCATACCTCTACCTCTAAAGAAGTAGAAAGGCTGTTTTCGATAGACCCCCGGCTCAAGACACGGAATACTACACAAATACATAGTAAAGCATGGAACAAGATGGCATAACATAAATACGACACCCACAAGTAATGGAAAACAGAGAAAAGTAAATAGATTCGTAATAAAGCATGAAACAAGGTATCATAACAAGAATAATACCCCCACCAAGTAATTCCCTACACTAGCGACCCAAACTGACCCTAGCCTTCTGCCCTAATTCGCGTCCTCCAGATCTTTCTATCTAGGGCCATGTCCTCAGTGAGCTTTAACTGCTCCATGTCCCGCCTAATCACCTCTCCCCAGTACTTCTTTGGCCTACTCCTACCCTGCCTAAAACCATCCAAAGTTAGCCTCTCACACCTACGAACCGGGGCATCCATGCCCCTCCTCATCATGTGTCCGAACCAACTCAATCATACTTTCCGCATCTTATTCTCCACTGGAGTCACACCAAACTTCTCTCTGATAGTCTTATTTCGAACTCTATCCCCCCTAATCAGCCCACACATCCAACGCAACATCCGCATTTCCGCCACCTTCATTTTTTGAATGTGGGAGTTCTTAACTGGCCAACACTCTGCTCCATACAACATGATCGGACGGACTGCCACCTTGTAGAATTTGCCTTTAAGCTTGGGCGACACCTTCTTATCACACAACACCCCTGAAGCGAGCTTCCACTTCATCCATCCCGCCCCAATACTGTGCGAGACATCCTCGTCAATCTCACTATTACCCTGAATCACAGCCTCGAGATACTTGAAACTATCCCTCTTACATACCACCTGTGATTCCAACTTCACTACCACCTCATTCTCCAATCTCACGTCATTAAACTTGCATTCCAAATACTCTATCTTGCTCCTACTCAACCTGAACCCTTTAGACTCAAGAGTTTATCTCCATGCCTCTAATTAATCATTCACACCCCTTGCATCTCATCAATCAAACCTACATCATCTGTAAAAATCATACACCAAGGCACCTCTTCTTGAATACGCTGCGTTAACACATCCATCACCAAAGCAAACAAAAAGGGACTAAGAGTAGATCCTTGATGTAATCCTATCAAGACAGTGAAATTCTCTGAGTCTCCTCCCGTCGTCCTCACCTGAGTTTTAGCTCCATCATACATGTCCTTAATTTCTTTGATATATGCCACCGGGACTCCACTCACCTCCAAGCATCTCTAAAGCACCTCCTTGGGGAATTTGTCATATACCTTCTCCAAGTCGATAAACACTATGTGCAGGTTCTTCTTCCTTTCCCTATACTATTCCACGAGTCTCCGTACCAGGTGAATTGCCTCCATCGTCGAGTGGCTAGGCATAAATTCAAACTGGTTCTCCGAAATAGACACTATCCGTCTCAGCCTCACCTCGACCACTCTCTCCCAAATCTTTATAGAGTGACTCAATAACTTAATACTCCTATAGTTATTGCAACTCTGAATGTCACCCTTGTTCTGGTAAAGAGGGATTATAGTACTCCACCGTCAAGCCTCGAGCATTTTCATCGTCTTGAAATTTTTGTTAAACAATCAAGTCAACCACCTTAAACCAGCCTCGCTAGAAAACTTCCAAAAATCCACCGGTATCTCATCAGGCCCCGTCGCCCTACCCCTTCGCATCCTGCGAATAGCTTTTCTAACCTCCACTACCTTAAAACATCTACAATAATTAGAATCCCGACACTCCTCTGAGTGCTCCAGCTCCCCTAACACAATAGCTCTATCCCCTTCGTCATTCAAGAGCCTATGAAAATACGACTGCCATCTATTTTTAATGTGGCCGTCCTCCACCAACACTGTATCGTCCTTCCCCTTAATGCACTTCACCTGGTCGAGGTCACGACCCTTCCTCTCCCTAGCCGTAGCGGTTCTAAACAACTTTTTTCCTCTCCTTTCTCCTGTAACCCCGCATACAAACTCTCAAAAGCTGTCGTCTTAGCCGCCATAACTGCTAACTTAGCCTTCTTCCTAGATACAAAATGACATTAGAAAACTCATGAGTTATCTTTTCCAACTATAGCTTGTTTTGCGTGTTTTCTAGACTATTTTTAGTTCTTCCTTTTAGAATATTTATTAATTTGAATGTTTTTTCCTTGCATGAACCCACTCAAGGGTCCAATTGGGCTCTTTTCTCTTGCATTACGCAATAGGCCACTGAGGCTCGTCCTTTTAGAAGACTTTGAATGCCGGTTACAAATACAAGGAGTCAAAAGAAGAAGAATGGGTTAAAGTCCCATCTTTGAAGCAGCAAAGAGACTAGAAAGTCTCTTTTTATTTACTTATTTATTTATATATTTATTGTTGTCTTTTATTTATTTATTTCTTTATTCATTCATTTGGACATCGAAGCCAAAATTGTAAATTTAATATAGGTGGAGCAGATTTTGGGCCCACGGGCCTAAAAAAGTAGTTTAGGACAGGTCATGAGGCAATGCTCGACATTAGATTAGAACAGGTGCAAGTGGGCCAAAAGCCCAATTAGATTTGGGCCCTTATTTTCCTTTCATTTATTTAGACTTACTTAAAATTCTTATTAAATCGTCTAAAATTGTTTTACACATAGTTTTCTAAAATCAATCACTTTTCAACAATCAATTGAAGTTAGTCAAAAGATATTTTCAAACAGTCCGAATAACCGCAAGTTAGCGGGCGTTTTAGGTGCCTAAAACCTTCCTAAAACGTTAATAAAATCGCTTACTCAGAATCTTTGAATTTTGAATGATTTTTTCGTTTTGAGTTGTTTAAAGTATCTTATAAAGGTTTCTTAACTCCTTTTCAAAATTAAGTGGTCTCTCTTCAAAAGTCTTTAGTCTAAAAACATGAGCAATAGATTAGTTTTCAGCGAGATTTTAGTATTCATTTAAAGAAATTTGACTCATTTTGTCAATTGTAGTCGGCAGTTAGCAATGCAGAGTGTAGTTCTTTTTTTAATTTTTGGATGAAATTTCATAATTGGTAATGCTTCAGTTTTCTTCTTAAAGAGTTAATGCTCAATTAAATATACTTGAACTATCACCTTATCGCAATTTCCACATGCAACCATCAGGGAAGGCTCAATAAAATTTGAGGCCTAAAGCTTGAGAGGCTAATTTTGATCTAGCCTAGATTAATAACATAATGTATGAGTGACTATTATGTTTTAATGAGGCACAACAAATAAACATGTCTCTTAACTTGATCTGAGATCACATCTATGACCTTCAACTTTGGATGTGTACAATAAGACACTTAAACATGTATAAAGTTGAACAAATAGATACATATTCTATGTGGAGTCCTACGTGGCCAATTCTTGTCCTACATGGTATCCTACGTGCATTATACCACATAGGATGTGTGTATCTATTCATTCAATAATATACATATTTAAGTGCGTACTTGTGCACACCTAAAGTTTGAGGTCATAGATGTGATTTTAGGTCAAGTTGAAGGACATGTTTATGTACTGTGCCCTTTAAGAAACATTCGTGGTTAGATAAATAACTTTTTTATGTTTTCATTTTATAACGATTTCAATTTTTTATCATTATATAAAATATAAATATTTTCATACATTTGAATTGTTCGAACTTATTTTGAACTTTTTTATTAATTAACAAAATATACTTTTTAGTTTAAATACTCAAAACACACACATATATATATATAACCCTACCGTCATTGAAAAATGAGGCCCTCAAGTGTTTGGGGCCTAAAGTTCCTGCCTTAAATGCTTTATGCAAGAGCTGGCATTGCCAACTATCAGCCGATTCTTTAAATGAACAGGAGTAGTAGAGATGTAGGAATTAACTCAAAGTTGAGGAAAGAAAGATTAAAGAAACCAAATAGTTAATAAATTATTTTGAAGAACAGTGCTGAAGAAATGACATAAAGAACATGCATGGCCATTAGTCAATGTCAAGAACAATTTGTGCTAGATAAATAAGGCCCTTGGCCATATAGTGGAACAATGACTGTGATCTGAATTATATACTACCATTTCTCTCATTCAAGGTAGCAAAGTGAAGTAATTCTGGAGGATAATAATACTCTGGTATCTGCTCGATGTCGTAGAAGGAGAGGAAGACACTTGAAAGAGTGCTTATTAAAAGTTTTAATCTACTTCTGCTGAAAGAGAAAATCCCAAAGTTGTTGAGTTTCTTCTCATGATAAGCTGCAGCTATTTGCTTTAGTATTCTGTAATGTCTTAATTTCTTTGTCTGAAGTGATAGACATTTTAATATTATTAAATATTGTCGTGTCTAAATGGTTTGACTATAGCATATTGTTATTTTTGTCTTTTAGTGGCTTAGTAATCTTTATGATCATTATTATTGGCAGAATGTGGGAGTTCATTTGCCCAATCCATTCATTGATATGGGCAACACTAATACTTCATTTTAATGTCATTATTTTGGCAATATCTCACATTGTGCATGGCTGCATTTTTTCAGCTTTCTAACTCCCATTTCATTGTGATTTATGAGCCTTTAACATCATAGTTAGTGGTGGAACAATGTAGACATAAGTTTCATGTAACTCTTATAACATCCATCATTATTTTACCTCTTTATTTTTGTAACTATTGTAACTCTTGTAACTCATGAAACCTCTAAGCCATTGATCTTCCCTCTTTACTACCATCATTCATTCGTATATTCATTGCATGGAAGACTTCTTCTCCTATAAATAAAGGTGGTCTTGTATGATTTTGGTATACACACAAGATAATAGAGAGTTAACAAAAGTTAGTAAAAAAAGAGTTTAATAGTTGAAGGGAGGTGTTCTTTTTGTGGAGCTTTGAGCTCAACTCTTGTCCAGAGTTGTTGAGTTGTTCTTTGTGAGAAAGGTTGTTGTATCCTGGTGGGGACAAGTCAAGAAGATTACTGCTGGACCGGTAAAATATTTTGCTGCAGTGGGCTTGAATCTCCTTAAAGAGAGCAAGATATCCGTGCCTTAGCCAAAGAAGAAGAAGAATACATTCTTTTTTTTCTACACTTGTAATTTTCAATTGTAATTTATTGTAATTTCACTAACAATTTTAAGAAGATTCAATGGCAACAACTGAAAAATCCGTGGATGTCAAGATGAGAGATATTCAACAAGCCATTCCAGTTCAACGGTACTCATTTTAAAAGGTGGAAGGGTAAAGTATTTTTCTACTTAAGTCTTCTCAATGTTTCTTATGTGCTAACTGAGAAGAACCCAAACAAAGTAGACAACTCTTCCATGAGTGATAAGAACTCATTTCTCTTCAAGAGAAAGTTAAAAAATACTATAGTGACTCCTACAAGTATCAATATTTTTTTCTTAATTGTCTATCTAATAATTTTTATGATTATTCTGATAGAACTCACTCTAGTGCAATGAAAATTTGGAAAGCCTTGCAGAGTAAATATGACACTGAGGAGGCGGAAGCGAAAAAATATGCGGCTAGAAGATTTTTTTGTTTCCAAATGGTGGACAACAAATCAGTGGTAGACCAAGATCAAGACTTCATAATGATCGTTGGAGAGCTCAGGTCCAAGAAAGTCAAAATTGGAGATAACCTTATTGTTTGTGGCATAATTGATAAACTTCCACCTTCATGGAAGAAATTTAAAAAATCTATGCGCCACAAGCGAAAGAAAACTTCTTTTGAGACTTTGATAATGAGAATCCGCATGGAAGAAGAAGAAAGGGGCCAAGATGCACTTTTGCAAATAGAAGAGAACAACATCACCCCGAAGGTAAATTTAACTTGTTCAAATAATACTACCCCTGAAACTAATAAAAATACTACTTTGAAGCGTAAGAAAAAAAATTCAAGAAAAATGATGGTAGACATCCCAAGGACAATAATAGTGAAAAAACTCAAGAAAAAAATCAACATGTATAACAAAAAGGACCATGCTTTGTCTGTGGAAAGAGTGAGCATATTGCTCGATTTTGCAGATTTAAAAAATGTGAGCCTAAACCTCAGGCAAACGTTATTGAAGAACTATTTGTGATAGTGATAACAGACATTAACATGGTGTAGAATGTTGATGGATGGTGGGCTGACTCTGGTACAAACTGTCATGTCTGTTATGACAAAGACTGGTTTAAAAAATATATAAATTTTGAGGAGCCCAAAACCATCATGCTTGGAGATTCACACACAATTCAAGTACTTGGAATGGGAGATGTCGAGTTGAAGTTTACTTCTGGAAGGGTATTAATCTTAAAAGATGTACTTTATACTCCTTCTATGAGAAAAAATTTGATGTCTAGTTTTCTTCTTAATAAAACAGGCTTCAAATAGACTATTGAATCTGATCAGTATGTAATTGTTAAAAATAATGTTTTTGTGGGAAAGGGGAATGCATGTTATGGTATGTTCAAGCTGAATGTTGAAATGAATAAAACATCTACTTCTGTTTATATGCTTTCTTCTACTAATTTTTGGCATGCTCGTTTGGGTCATATAAATGATCATTATGTGGGAATCATGAGTAGTTTAGAATTAATTCTAGTGATCAAGAAGAACTTTCAAAAATGTGAGGTTTGTAGTAAAGTCAAAATCACAAAAAGGCCTCATTTTCAAGTTGAATGAAAAACCGATTTATTAGAATTAGTTCATACTGATATTTGTGAACTTGGAGGAATTTTAACTCGTGGAGGAAATAGATATTTTATCACTTTCATTAATGATTTTTCTAAGTTTACATATGTTTACTTAATGAAAAATAAAAGTGATGCTTTTGAGAACTTTAAAACTTTTCTCCATGAAGTTGAAAATCAGTTTGGTAGAAAAATAAAAATAATAAGAAGTGATAGAGATCGTGAATACGAGTCACATGAATTCAATTCTTTTGTTAGATCTTTGGGTATAATTTATGAAACTACTCCTCCGTATTCTCCTGCATCTAATGGTGTAGTGGAAAGGAAGAATAGAACTTTGGTTGAGTTGACTAATGCCATGTTAATTGAGTCTTGTGCACCTTTAAGTTTTTGGGATGAATCTCTTTTGACTGCTTGTTATGTGTTGAATCATGTGCCTCATAAAAAGATCAAACTAACACCTTTTGAGTTGTGGAAAGGTCATAATCCAAATTTGGGATATCTAAGAGTTTGGGTTTGTTTAGCCTATGTAAGGTTAATTGATCCTAAAATCTCTAAGTTGGGTAAAAAAGTTACTACTAGTACTTTTCTTGGTTATGTTTCAAATAGTACGACCTATAGATTTTTTGATCTTGAAGATAGTGTGATAATAGAATCAGGTGATGCTATTTTTTATGAAAATAAATTTCCTTTTGATTCTAAAAATAGTAGGGGTCATGGGACTAAAAAATATATTTTTTCACTACCTAGTTCTTCTAATCCTACTTTGAAAAATAAAGAAAATGATGATTTTGACTTAAGAAGAAGTAAACAAGCTAGAGTAGAAAAAGATTTTGGTCCTGATTATTATGTTTTTAACATTGGAGATGACCCTATCACTTTAAAAGAAGCTTTGTCTTCACATAATACTATTTTTTGGAAAGAGGCTGTAAATGATGAAATGGAATCGCTAATTTCCAATAAAATTTGGAAGCTAGTTGATTTACCATTGGGTTGTAAAACAATTGAATGTAAATGGGTCTTACATAAAAGTTAAAACCGTATGGATCTATTGATAAATATAAAGCTAGGCTAGTGTCTAAAGGCTTTAAACAACTAGAAGGCCTAGAATTTTTTGACACTTTTTCTCCGGTAACTAGAATTACATCCATTAGACTTTTAATTGCTATTGCGGCAATTTTTGATTTATAAATTCATCAAATGAATGTAAAAACTTCTTTTTTAAATCGAGATCTAAATAAGGAGATTTATATGAAACAACCCGAGTGTTTTGTTGAGGCTGATCAAGAAAGCAAAATGTGTAAACTTAATAAATTCCTATATGGCTTAAAACAGGCACCAAATCAATGGTATGAAAAGTTTGATTCCTGCATGATTAGCATGATTAATAATGACTTTAAAACAAATGAGTGTGATAAGTGCATATATCATAAGTCTTGAAATAATTTGTATGTTATTATTTGCCTATATGTTGACAATTTATTGATCTTTGGCTCTAACATGAATGTTATTGGTGAAACTAAAAATATTCTTAAAATCCATTTTGATATGAAAGATCTTGGTGAGGCAAATTTTATTCTAGGAATAAAAATTACTAGAACATGTGATGAAGTTTTCCTTGACCAGTCACATTATGTTGAGAAAATATTAAAAAAAATATAATGTCCTTGATTGCAAGCATATTGCAACTCTATTTGATTCTAGTGTTCACTTGTTTCCTATTGCAAGTGACAAAGATATTATAAATTAAAAGAACTATGCTAGCATAATTGGAAGTTTGAGATATGTGGCTGATTGCACTAGGCCTGATATTCCATATGCAGTAAGAGTACTCAGCAAGTTTACTAGCAAGCCAGGTAATAAACATTGGCATTCTTTAACTAGAGTAATGAGATATTTAATTGGAACGAAAAATTGTGGTTTGTTCTATAAAAAATATCCTGCTGTACTTGAAGGCTTTTGTGATGCGGATTGGAACACTTTATCACGTGATTTCTTATCCACTACTAGTTATGTTTTTACTTTGGGTGGTATTGCTATTTGTTGGAAGTCTAAAAGACAAACAATTATTGCTAACTCTACCATGGAGGCTGAAATAATTGCTTTAGCTTCAGCTAGTGGAGAAGCGAATTGGTTGCGAGATTTGTTATTTCAAATACCTTCTTTTAAAAAACTAATTACTCCTATTTTAATTCAGCGTGATAGAACCGCTACAATAGGTAGAGTTTAAAATCATTATTATAACGGTAAATCCATACCTATAAGGAGAAAACACAGTAATGTGAGATCATATTTAACAAATGGTACCATTAATGTTGATTATGTCAAATCTCGTGATAATCTTTCAGATCCATTGACTAAGGCCTTAGCAAGAGAAAAAGTCTGGAGTATATTGAGGGGGATGGAATTGAAGTCTATTGAATCTTGAGTCATATGTAACGAAACCCAACCTGGGGACTAAAAATCCTATAACCAGGTTCAATAGGAAAAATGAATCACATAATGACTTGTTGTAAAAAATGCACCATTTATTTATCCCTTCCTATGGTGGGAGTGCACTAACCTGTAATGATGATGAGGTTGAGTTTAAAAAAATTCTTAATGAAAATCTGTAGCTCGTATGAGTGTGGTGCTAAATTACAGGAGCACTCTCGACGAATTTCACCTATGTGAGTGTGGAGATAGGCCGCTTCCTATGAGAACTAGGTTCATTCTTAAAGACACTCATGAAATCAGGATAACACAAGGCCGTAACGTGCTGGATATAAAGCTCATATCAACACCTTAACTATTGTGTGTAAGCAGTAATTTTTTATTTCCCTTAAGTAGTCATAGTTCAAGTTTGAGACCACTACGGCTCTGGAGTAGAAATATCTATTTTACTAAGTGGAGATTCAATACAGAGAACACCTTCATTATGCATGGTAGTCTTCCTTTAACTATTTAACTCCCTTGTTAATATTAAAATGAGTGGGGGATTGATAAACATTTTAATATTATTAAATATCATCGTGTCTAAATGTTCTGCCTATAGCATTTTGTTACTTTTGTCCTTTAGTGGCTTAGTAATTTTTATGACCATTATTGGCAGAATGTGGGAGTTTAATTTGCCCAATCCATTCATTGATATGGGCAGCACTAATACTTCATTTTAATGTCATTATTTTGGCAATATCTCACGTTGTGCCTAGTTGCATTTTTTCAGCTTTCTAACTCCCATTTCATTTTGGTTTATGAGCCTTTAACATCATAGTTAGTGGTGGAATAATATGGACATAAGTTTTATGTAACTCTTGTAATATCCACCATTATTCTACCTCTTTATTTTTGTAACCATTGTAACTCTTGTAACTCATGAAACCTCTAAGTCATTGATCTTTCCTCTTTACTACCATAATTCATTCTTATATTCATTGCATGAAAGAATTCCTCTCCTATAAATAGAGGTGGTCTTGCATGGTTTTGGGATACACACAAGATAATAGAGAGTTAACAAAAGTTAGTAAAAAAAGAGTTTAATAGTTGAAGGGAGGTGTTCTTTTTGTGGAGCTTTGAACTCAACTCTTGTCCAGAGTTGTTGAGTTGTTCTTTGTGAGAAAGGCTGTTGTATCCTGGTGGGGACAAGTCAAGAAGATTACTGCTGGACTGGTGAGATATTTTGCTGCAGTGAGCTTGAATCTCCTTAAAGAGAGCGAGATATCTGCACCTCAGCCGAAGAAGAAGAAGACATTCTTTTATTTTTTCTACTCTTGTAATTTTCAGTTATAATTTCACCAGCATCAAGTAATAACTATTTTTTGCTATTTATATGTTTGTTTCCTTATTTTATTATGTGTTGTGTGGGTGTTTGCTATATTTTGCATGCAATTTTTTTATTTTAGTTTCTACAATGGGTAGAAGCTATTGGACTGTTGACGAGTAACAAATCCACCTGTTCGTGATTAGTATCCTCCACAAGTCAATCCAACACATTTGTATTCGTGATGTGAGTTTCTAACTAACTTAAATATAACTATTTGCTTTACCACTTTTCTGCTAACCGTTGTCTCTAGGGCTTCCTTCTTCTGACATCGCTATGCTTGCCCTCAATAGCAATTCTTAATCATACCCTTGATTTTTATGAAAATTCTAAGGTTTGAATTAGTTCTTAAGGCTTTTTCATTACACTTTTATCTTTAAATTTCACAAATTCATAAAATCTGTAAATTAACTATAGTGTTTTAAGGCACAATACATAAAAATGCCCTTTAACTTGGCTTTAGATCACACCTATAACCTACAATTTTGGGTTTGCACAAGTAGGCACTTAAACTTGTATAACGTTGAACAAGTAGTCACATATGTCCTATGTGGTGTCTTACATGGCCAATTCTTGTCCGATGTATATTATGCCACATAAAACGCGTTTGTCTACTTGTTCAACTTTATACAAGTTTAACTGCCTATTTGTACGTACCCAAAGTTGGAGGTCATAAATGTGATTTGACGTTAAGTTAAAGGGCATATTTATGTATTATGCCATTTTTTATTCTTTGCCACTTCGGCTTTTATAATAACCTCTTAGCACTGTAGCTTTCCCGAACATTTGTTCTACTTACGAAGTTTTTCCCATCTATTTTACTTTCAAAGTTGTCAAACATTGCCTCCAACAAATTCGAATCGCAAGTTATAATTTTTTTCATACCCTAATGAAGTATAGATTACTATGACTTCTTGTTACTTCCTCCGTTTAAAAAAAGACTGACTTACTTTGACTTGGCACAAAGTTTAAAAAAATAAAGAAGACTTTTGAATCATGTGGCCTTAAATTAAAGTCATGTTAAATGTACCAAACTGTCCTTTAATCGTGTGGTCCTAAACATGCCATGTGGAAAGTTGAAATTAAAGTATTGCCAAAAAAAGAAAGGGATCATTCTTTTTGAAACCGACTAAAAAGGAAAGTATATCATTCTTTCTGAAACGAAGGGAGTATCATTTATTGTCAAGAACTTCATCTTTTCTTTAATCTGTGACATAATTTATTGAATAGTTTATACTTACCGTTACTTTTTCATGTATGTCTGGTATGCGATTCTTACCCATGACATTTAGTGATGGACGGTAGTTTGGTTGCCGGTGGTTGGTATAGACTTATCTTGAATTGTTATTAGTTATAACCTCAATAGTGAGTGACTTTGGATTTTTGACCGCAATAAGAAAAGTCTTTAAAGATTAGTCTTTTTTCCTTTTTAAGTATAGTACAAGTACATTTTTGCCCCTCTACACCTCAAATATTTTAAAATTTTTTACACTCATTTGTCTCTTAAATTTTATTTTTATTTTTTTTATTTTCACTTTTGTTATTTTTTTTAATTTTATTTTCATGTTTTAATTCATTTGTTTCAACCTTTATTTTTTTTCCCTTTTTTCTTTTTTCTCAAACATTATCTATTTTTTATTTCATTTTTTTCCTTTTTAATTTATTTGTCTCAACCTTTTTTTTGGGGTTTTATCATTTCTCTTCCCCCCTCATTTTTCTCAAACATTGTTTTTATTTTTTCCTCTCATTTTTGTTTTTTCTCAATATTTTTAAATCTTCGCTTTTTTCTTAATCTTTATTGTTTTCTTGTCTTTTTCTTTCTCAATTTTTTTATTTCTCTATTTGTTTGATCTTTTTTTCTTTTTTCTCAACTTCTATTATATTTTGCTAATAAATAAAAAATTGTATAATCCATAAAGGGATCTTCTTCTTTTTTGATATCAAAGCAAATTTAAGGGCATGAATTATTGTTAGAAAGTTCTTTGGGATAAGTTTTGCCTCTAAGATAAAAATATAAAACAACTCATACATCAAGGCACAATGTGATACTGTCAAGTCTTGCTTGTGGAGTATAACTTGTTGTTTGAAAATCCTTGAGTTAAGTCTTGTTTCTAAGGCAAGAGTTATAGAACATCTCATAAATCAAAAAAAATATGGTAGTATCAACACTTGTCCATTAGGCGTAACTTGTTCTTTTGAGAGGTTCTTGGGCTAAGTTTTATCATAGAGGCAAGATTAATTGTAATACCCCGTACTTTTTCTAGCTCAGTTTAGCTCCTAGTGTGTTAAGGTTATAACTATTGATACATGTTGAGTTTTCTAGCTCTAGACCCACCAATGTGTCGATAATTGAATCATCTTTCCAACGATACCAATTTCGCCTTAATCTAATACTCCGTTGAGAAGTTATGACAATTTTAGTGAAAATAGTAGGGCATCACGACAGGCACCGCATCGTGGTGATGGAAGAATTCATAATTGTCAGATTCTGGTGGAGTACCGCAATTACGTTGCAATACGGCAAAGTTCCAGTTTTGGTTCGTCCATTTCCAGTAGCTCACCGCGATTTGCATGTATCGCGTTAAAATTCCCATTTGGAAAGACACCGCATAGAGGTGGAGTGTAAAATGGCACTCGTCCCTTTTCCAGTGGCGCAACATGATTACTCCACGCCACGACAGAGGCCAAAATGACGCTCGTCCTTTTTTCAGTGAGCCATCGCGATAGTGGCGCATCGCGGTGGGGCCCAAAATTGAGATTTTTCAGTTTTGAAGTCTTTTTCCAAACCCGCAAATCGTGAATAACAGAGGATTAAACCTATTCTAAGCATTATATGCTCACTTTTCATCAACTTCCTCTCAAAGAAATCCTAGAACATCAAATTTAAATCCTTAAGAACTCTAAATTCCACCAATCTTTTTCCAAGATAACCCAAAGTTCAAGATTCCCAATTCAAGAACTTTAAGAAACAATCTTCAAGAGCACAAATAAGAACTAAAAGTTCAAACTTCTTCATCTAGTCATCAATTAAGGTATGTGGGGTTATGAACATGGATACTCCTTTCATCCTTGTGCCCAAAACTAGTCTTTAAAGTTGAATTTACATGAATTTATGTGAATTTCAGTTTAGGGTTTACATGGGTTTATACCCACTTATTCATATTTGAAGATTATGAGATTTCAAGGGACTTAGATGTTGAATTGCATGGTTATTTTAGTATATTCGTGCGTCCTGCAGTAATTTCCTGATTTAGAATTAAATTGTCAATGTTTTCATTATAAAACATGAACTTTATGGTAATTTGACATAAATTTGATGCATGGGTTATTAAGTCCTAGTTTAAATATTGATATTTCAAGAATGAATATGCTTTAAGCATTCCATGATTAATTACTTTTAGATTTTAATAAAAGATTTAATCTTTTGATCTTAGCCTAGACATGGAATCCACTTTATAGTTTCAGTTACAGTTTAAATTAACAGATATACAGTTGGTTTCCATTATAAACCATTATACTAGCTTTTAAAGTAGATTTTCTACAGAATGAGCATTCAGATTAAAGGGAGTAGTATTTATGACCGAGCGAGAAGTGTGGGTTTAGCGCATCCCACTTTCACAGAACTACGAGCCAACATAGGTTTAAATTATCAAATTATTCCCATTTCTATATGGATGACAGCTACAAATATGATCACTTAGATTAGGTTATACTCCTTGAAAAGAGTATGACACCTCTCCCCAATGTGAGGTTTTTCTATAAGGGAACTAGACATTAGACACTATGATAGCTCACATAGTGTATGTCGGTTAGAAGAACCTCCCTTGCAGAACAGTTTTTAAAAGAATTCCCTACAGAAAAAGAGTAATCTTAACAAAAAAGAATAACAGAATAGTTTTTAGCAACTAAGTTTAAAGGCTCACAACTCTATTCAAATTTTGCTTTACAGAAAGATGCTAGCTATGAGATTTCATATTACAGATACAGAAGTGAGTCCTTCTACACTTAAACAATATGATTTAAAGAAAGTATACTAGTACAACTTTTAGAACTAAATATTATGACTTACTATATTTATAAAGCATATTTTGCTACTCATGATTATGATTCTCAGCTTTCAGATATTCCAGCTTATGTGAGGCATCTACATTTAGGATGCATTCTCTTACAAATGTATAATAATGTTGAGATATTGTTTTACTTAAGCATTCACCCCCATATACTTAGTACAATCCAGAATTACTGATCCACATATATGTTTATATCTACATGTCTCATAATGTAGGTTTAGGTGCTCAGCTTCTGCAGTGTGAGTGATATTGAGCATCTCCATCTATATCCCGACAGTTGGTGAGTCCTCATAATTTAGGGACCCAGATATTTTAGTTTTTATTTTCTTAGAATAGATGATTCAGTATTTATCAGACAGTTTAAGCCAATTAGGGGTTTGTTCTAATAGCTCCCTAGTTGTTAGTAGTAGAAGCTTGTCAGACTACTAGTTATGACTTAGATTTCTAGTATTGATTGTTCAGACTCATAAGTCTAGAATTTTCAAATATTATATTCAGATAATCCCAGTTTAGCTTAGACAGATTTTCGCATTTTGGTTTTTATTATATATTTATATTTCCTCCATTTTGAGCTTAGATTTAGTAGAAGGTTGACCGAGTTAGCTTAAGGCTACTCATAGTCTTTAGCACTGTGTGAAGTCTCAAGACCCATTTTAGAGGCATTACAAACTTGGGATCAGAGCCTAAGGTTTATAAGAGTCCTAGATAGTCAGATAAGCCACGTTATGTAGAGTCTTGATCATGGGTGAAGTGCGCCACATTTATGAGCAAGAGTCTATGCGACAATTTTAGGAAATCATCTCTTTCTTTTATGATCTACCATTCTTATAGTATCTCTATATACTTTTAAATTATGCTCTTATGTGATAGTTGAATATGACTCCTCGTTGAGCTAATGCCCGCAGAAATAATAACCAGCCAGCCCAGCTTACGGACCCTCTAAATGAGAATGTATCCCATGCTGAATTTTGGGCTACCTTTCAGGTATTGGCCCATCATGCGACAATCTTACTTCAGCAGAATGGGGATTTAGCAATATCCAAAATTCATGACTTTATGAGAATGAATCTACCAGAGTTCTTTTGGTAAAAAACAGGTGAAGACCCATAGCTTTATTTAGATGAGGTGAGGAAGATCACCCAAATTATATATATTTCTGAGGACGAGAGTATAGAGTTGAAATTCTATAGATTGAAGGATGTATCGTATGATTGGGTGGTTATGTGAAAGAATGGTAGAGGCGAGAATGCAACTCCTATGAGTTGGCAGGTATTTCAGGATGCATTTTTAGACAGGTTCTTTTTGTATGAAAAGAGAGAAGCTAAGATAGAAGAGTTTATGAATCTGAGACAGGGCTCATTGACAGTAAAATAGTACTGCCTTAAGTTCAACCAGTTGTCTAAGTATGCCCTTGATATAATGGCTGACCCTAGAGCAAGTATGAGTAAGTTTGTTATTGGAGTATGTGGTTTGGTACTCAAGGAGTGAAGGACTACCACGCTTATTGAGGACATATATCTTGCTAGATTGATGATTTATGCTCAGTATATTGAGGTAGAAAAGTTAAAGAAAAGAGAGAAGGGAAATAAAAAGGTTAGAACTAGGCAGTTTGAGTATGGCCAGACAATGTTTGGAGGGGAAAATCATTCATAGTTTTAGAATTGTTCATCTATGCCAGCACCATTTTTAGCTAGTGCTCTCGCTCCTAGAGCTAGGCAGGAGCAGTGGAGTAAGACTTCTATGTCCAGATCTCAGAATAGTGTGAGTGGAAGGCCCAGTTATCCTCCATATGCTAAGTGTGGTAAGAATTATCTTGGTGAGTGTTTTTTTGGGACAGAAAAGTTGCTATGGTTGTGTTAAGTTGGGTTACAAAATCAAAAAGTATTCGTATGCTAAGCATGGAAACAGAGATGTCCGTCCCAAGACTCAGGCTACTAGTGCACCAGCTCCTCTAGGTCACCCAACTGTTCCTCAAGGTAGATCATCTAGTACCGGTGGTGGTCAGTGCCAGAATTAATTTTATGCTTTACCATCCCTCCAGGAGCAGGAGATTTCACCAGATGTTGTTACTGGTATGCTTTGCATCTTTCATTTTGATGTATTTGTGCTGTTAGACCTCGGGTCAAGTTTCTCTTATGTGACCCTACTAGTTGCAGTAAATTTTAAAGTAGGTCCTGAAAAGATTTCTGAGCCCTTCTTGGTTTCTACCACAGTAGGTAAGTCAGTTGTTGCCAAATAGATCTATAAAAAGTGCCCTATCACTGTCCTTCATAAGATTTTGTTAGCAGACCTAATAGAGTTAGATATGGTCGACTTTGACCTTATTCTTATATGGATTAGCTCTATTCCTGTTATGCATCTATAGATTGTCGCACTTGAGTGGTGAAGTTTCAGTTTTCAGATGAACCAGTCTTTGAGTGGGAAGGTAATTTAGTGTCTCCTAAAAGTTATTTCATATCTTATATTAGAGCCAAAAAGTTGATCTCAAAAGGGTGCATCTATCACCTAGTTTGAGTCAAAGACATTAAGTTTGAGACTCCAACAGTTCAGTCAGTCCGTGTAGCTAAAGAGTTTCCTAATATTTTTCATGAAGATTTGCCAGGGGTACCTCCCGATAGGGAAATAGAATTCGGTATTGATCTTCTTCCAGATACTCAACCTATCTCTATTCCTTCTTATCGTATGGCTCCAGCTGAGCTTAAAGAGTTAAAAGAGAAGCTTAAAGATCTCTTAGATAAAGGTTTCATAAGGCCCAGTGTTTCTCTATGGGGTGCTCCCATCCTATTCATGTGAAAGAAAGATGATTCTTTGCGAATGTGCATTGACTATCATCAACGGAATAAAGTCACAATAAAAAACAAATATCCTCTTCCTAGAATTGATGAATTATTCAACTAACTCCAAGGTGCCAGTTATTTCTCAAAGATAGACCTTAGATCCGGCTATCATCAGCTTAGAGTAAGGGAATGTGATATTCCAATGACAACTTTCAGAACCCGTTATAGTTATTTTGAGTTTCTAGTCATGTCCTTCAGGCTAACAAATGCTCCCGTAGCCTTCATGAACTTGATGAAACAGAGTGTTCAAACAGTATCTGGACATATTTGTCATAGTATTTATCGATGATATTCTCGTCTACTCTCGTAGTGAGGATGATCATGAAGACCATTTTAGAATTGGATTGCAAACTCTTAGAGATCATCAGTTGTTTGCCAAATTTATCAAATACAAAATTTGGCTAAGATCAGTAGCTTTCCTCAGTCATATTATTTCTAGTGAGGGCATTAGAGTTGATCCCAAAAAGACAGAAGTAGTAAGAAACTGGCCTAGACCTATCTCTCTATGAGACATTAGAAGTTTCTTGGGTTTAGCTGGCTATTACAGATGTTTTATTGAGGGTTTGTCATCTATTGTGTCCCCTATGTCTATATTGACTCCAAAGAAAGTTAAGTTTCAGTGTTTAGATTCCTTTGTGAAGAGTTTTTAGGAGTTGAAGACTCAACTCACTTCAGCCCCAGTTTTAGCGCTACTAGATGGTACAGATGGGTTGTTGTCTATTGTAATGCTTCTAGAATTGATATGGGTTGTGTTTTGATGTAGAGAGGTAAGGTTATAGCTTATGCCTCTAGACAGCTTAAGCCTCATGAAAAGAATTACCCTACCTATGACCTTGAGTTAGCTGCTGTAGTATTTGCTTTGAAAATTTGGAGGCACTATCTTTATGGGGTCCATATTGATGTGTTCACGGATCATAAAATCTTGCAATATGTGTTTGCTCAGAGGGAGTTGAATCCATGTCAGAGAAGGTGGTTAGAATTGTTGAAAGATTATGACATGAGTGTGTTATATTAGTCGGGCAAGACTAATATAGTGGTAGATGCCCTTAGTAGATTGTCTATGGGCAGTGTTGCTCATGTAGAGAATGATAAGAGAGAATTAGTTCGAGAAGTTCAGCGGTTAGCTAGATTGGTCGACTCAGCTGAAGGAAATATTTGGGTTCAGAGTAGTTCAGAATCTTTTCTAGTTTCTGAAGTGAAACAGAAATAGGATAAGGATTCTAGCTTGGTCAAACTGAAGGGTTCAGTTAAAGACCAAAAGGTAGAGGTTTTCTCCCTAAGGGGAGATGGTATGTTGAAGTACCAGAGTAAATTATGTGTGCCATGTGTTGATGGTTTAAGGCAGCAGATTATCGCAGAAGCGCATGGTACACATTATTCCATTCATCTAGGAGCCACCAAGACGTTCCGCGACTTGCGAAAAGTCTATTGGTGGAGTGGTATGAAGAAAGATATAGCAATATTTGTAGCTAAGTGTGCAACTTTCCAAAAGGTTAAGGTAGATCACTAAATACCTAGTAGTACATTGCAGGAGTTTGGAATTCCCACTTGGAAGTGGGAAGAGGTGAATATGGATTTTGTGACTGATTACACCATTTGTGTCATAGCATGATTCGGTTTGGGTTATTGTAGACAGATTGACCAAGTCAGCATATTTCTTGCCAGTTCACACATCCTACATAACTGAAGATTATGCTAGGCTGTACATCAGAAAGATGGTTAGATTGCATGGACTTCCATTGTCCATCATTTCAGATAGGGGCAGTCAGTTTGCCTCTCAGTTTTGGAAAGCCTTTCAGAAGGGTCTTGGTACCCAAGTTTATCTCAGTTAAGCTTTTCATCCGCAGAAAGATAGTTAAGCAGAGAGGCCATTTAGAATATAGAGGATATGCTGAGGGCATGTGTTCTTGATTTCAAAGGCAGTTGGGATGACACTTTTCTTTGATCGAGTTCGCCTATAATAACAATTACCATTCTAGCGTTTAGATGGCCCCGTTTAAAATTCTCTATGGGTGGAGGTGTAGATCACCAGTCGGTTGGTTTAAAGTGGGTTAGGCCACTTTGATTGATCCAGATATGGTGTTTGAGGCCATGGAGAAAGTTTAGTTGATTCCAGAAAGATTGAAAGCAGTTCAAAGTCATCAGAAATCTTATGCAGACATAAGAAGGAGATATCTTGAGTTTGAAGTTGATTATTTTATTTATTTGAAAGTTTCACCCATGAAGGGGGAGAAGAAATTAGGTAAAAAGGGGAAGCTTAGTCCCCGATATGTAGGCCCCTACCGAATTTTGAGTCGCGAGGGGAAGGTAGCGTATGAGCTTAAGCTACCTGTATACTTGTCATCAGTTCATCCAGTATTCTATGTATCCTTATTGAAGAAGTGCATGGATGATTCAACTATTGTATTCCCTCTAGAAAGCACAGATATTCAGAATAGCCTTTCATACAAAGAACTTCCAGTAGAGATTCTTGATCATCAGATCCATAGACTAAGGAATAAAGAAGTTCCCTTGGTAAAAGTTCTGTGGTGAAATCAGTCTGTTGAGGGTGCTACTTGGGAAGTAGAAGCATACATACGAACTAAATATCCTTACCTCTTCTCCACAAACTCAGATTCAGCCAAAGGTAACAGTCTTTCTTAATTGAGTTCTATTCCAGTCTCAAATTCAACCATATAGCTATCTTAGATGATAAATTCATGCATTCGCAGAGTAGTTCAGTCGCTCAGTATGTTTCAGATTCAGTCATGCAGTTTGTTTCAGTTGTACATGCTAGCATATAGCCTCGGTTCCTCAGTATCTTCAGTTTAACTAGTCCCATTCGAGGACGAATGTTCCCAAGGGAGAGATATTATAATACCCCATACTTTTCCTAGCTCAGTTTAGATCCTATTGTGTCAAGGGTATAACTTTTGATACGTGTAGAATTTTCTAGCTCTAGACCCACCAATGTGTAGATAACTGAATCATCTTTCCAATGATATCAATTTTGCTTAATCCGATACTCGATTGAGAAGTTATGGAGATTTTAGTAAAAGTAGTAGGGCATCACGATAGGCACCGCGTCGCAGTGATGGAAGAATTTACAATTGTCAGATTCTAGTGGAGTACTGCAATTACATCGCATCACGGCTAAGTTCCATTTCCAGTTCCCATTCGTCCTTTTCCAGTAGCCCACCGCAATTTTCCTATATCGCATTAAAATTTCTAGTTTGGACAGACACCGCATCGTAGTGGAGTGCAAAATGGCACTCGTCCATTTTCCAATGGCTCAAGGCGATTATGCTGCTCCACCCTAGGGGCCAAAATAACGCTCGTCCTTTTTTCAGTAAGCCATCGTGATAGTGGCACGTCGCGGTGGGGCCCAAAATTTGGATTTTCCAGTTTTGAGTTGAATTTTAAAAAGGGCAATCTAGTCTTTTCCCAAGCCCGCAAATCGTGAATAACAGAGGATTAAACCTAATCTAAGTATTATATGCTCACTTTTCATCAACTGCCTCTCAAATAAACCTTAGAACATCAAATTTAAATCCTCAAGAACTCTAGATTCTACCATTCTTTTTCCAAGATAACCCAAAATTCAAGATTCCCAATTCCAGAAATTTAAGAAACAATCTTCAAGAGCACAAATAGGAACTCAAAGTTCAAGATTCTTCATCTATTCATCAATTAAGATATGTGGGGTTATGAACAAGAATACTTCTTGCATCTTTGTGCCCAAAACTAGTCTTTAAAGTTGAATTTACATGAATTTCAGTTTAGGGTTTATACCCAATTATTCATATTTGAAGATTATGAGATTTCAAGTGACTTAGATGTTGAATTGCATAGTTATTTTAGTATTTTCATGCGTATTGCAGTAATTTCCAAATTTAGAATTGAATTGTCAATGTTTTCATTATCAAGCATGAACTTTATGGTAATTTGACATGAATTTGATGCATGGGTTACTAAGCCCTAGTTTAAATATTGATATTTCAAGAATGAATATGCTTTAAGTATTCCATGATTAATTACTTTTAGATTTTAGTAAAAGATTTAATCTTTTGATCTTAGCCTAGACATTGAATCCACTTTATAGTTTCAGTTACAGTTTAAATTAACAGATATACAGTTGGTTTCGATTATAAACCAGTATACTAGTTTTTAAAGTGGATTTTCTACAGAATGAGCATTCAGATTAAAGGGAGTAATATTTAGCATCGAGCGGGAAGTGTGGGTTTAGCGCATCCTACTTCCACAAAACTACCAGCCAACATAGGTTCAAATTATCAGATTATTCCCATTTCTATATGGATGACAGCTACAGATGTGATCACTTAGATTAGGTTATACTCCTTGGTAAGAGTATGACACCTCTCCCCAATGTGAGATTTTCCCATAAGGGAACTAGACGTTGGACACTATGATAGATCACATAGTGTATGTCAGTTAGAAGAACCTTCCTTCCAGAACAGTTTTTAAAAAAATTCCCTACAGAAGAAGAGTAATCTTAAAAGAACAGAATAACAGAATAATTTTTAGAAACTAAGTGTAAAGGCTCACAACTCTATTTAGATTTTGTTTTACAGAAAGATTCTAGCTATGAGATTTTGTATTTCAGATTAGAGATACAAAAGTGAGTCCTTCTATGCTTAGACAACATAATTTAAAGACAGAATACTAGTACAACTTTTAGAAGTAAGTGATATGACTCACTAGATTTATAAAGCATGTTTTGCTACTCATGATTATGATTCTCAGTTTTCAGATATTCCAGCTTATGTAAGTCATCTACATTTAGCATGTATTTTTTTACAAATTTATAATAATGTTGTGAGATTGTTTTGCTTATGCATTCACGCCCATATACTTAGTACAATCCAAAAGTACCGATTCACATATATGTCTATGTGCTACATTGTCTCATAATGTAGGTTTAGGTCCTCAACTTCCGTAGCATGAGTGATTTCGAGCATTTTCATCTACATCCCAAAAGTTGGTGAGTCCTCATAGCTCAGGGACCCAGATATTTCAGTTTTTAGTTTATTAGAATAGATGATTAAGTATTTATCAGACAGTTTGAGTTAGTTTGGGGTTTTCTCCCAGTGACTCCCTGGTTATTAGTAGTAGAAGCTTGTCTGACTACTTGTTAGGATTCAGATTTCCAATATTGATTGTTCAGACTCATAAGTCTAGCATTTAAATATTATATTTAGATAATCCCTGTTTATCTTTTATAGATTTCCATCTTTTAGTTTTGATTATCTATCTATATTTCCTCTATTTTGGGCTTCAAATTTAGTTGAAGGCTGATAGGATTGGCTTAAGGATACTCGTACTCTTGAGTACCGTGTGACGTCTCAGGACCCATTTTTGGGGTGTCACACTAATAGAAGACAAAATATAATGGTATCGACTCTTGTCCATGGGGCATAACTTGCGTCTAAGTCTTGCCTCCAAGACAAGAGTTATAGAATATCTCATAAATCAAGACATGATGTGGTAGTGTCAACTTAGGTCCTTGGGGCCTAACTTGCTGTTTGAAAGTCCTTGGACTAATTTGAGCGTCTAAGGCCAAAAGTTATAGAGCATCTCACCAATCCAGATGTAATGTGGTAGTGTCAAGTCTTACCCATGGGGAATAACTTGTTGTTTAAAAGTCCTTGATATATAAAACATCTCATGAATCAAGACACAATATGGTAGTGCCAAATCTTGCCCATAGAGCGTAACTTATTGTTTAAAAGTCCTTGGGCTAAGTCTTGCCTCTAATACATGAATTATAGAACATCTCATAAATCAAAACATAATGTGATAGTTTCTGTCACACCCTTATTTTAACCAAAAAAAGATAATTTTTAGTTTAAGTTTGAAAGGGTTTTTATTATCAAGTGACAAAAGATAAGATTTGTTTCGATAAAGATTCTTTTTCATTTAAATTCAGAGTCGCCACTTGACATAAATTGGGTGTGCCAAGTCACCTTTGGAAATCCTTTTTCAAAATGGTTTGACTCATTAAAACTGGTTTACGAATAGAGATTTTGATTAAGGAATTCTGTTGACTGAGGGAAAAGTGTTAGGCATCCCTCGATCCGACGGTTTGACCACGGTAACTTCGTGGAGTATGTCGGCTAGAATGACACTATAAAATATATAAACCACACAAAACACATATAAAGAAAACAACAAACCACACAAAATTCAAAAACCAAAGTAATATCCAGTCTGAATTATACAGTCCCAATATAGAAAAATACGAAAATATAAATTCTATTCTAAACTAGTCCTAGACTAAACTCCACCTAATGTTTCGAGTCTTGATCATGAATCTCCTTCGAGTACAAATTCCTCGGGGCATTCCCCAACCAAATTGTATAATTAATCCAAGTGTGACAAGACAAAACCATTCAACACATATTTTTAACATTCACCAATTTATAATTCTTACATTTGCCTACCCGAGCCTACTATTTGCCTACCTAGATCGACCTATCATGACATTATCATATTCAACGATATCAATAAATCAAAACAACTAATGCTTTGTTCTTTTCAATTTTCAATTTCTGTCCCACTTATTCCCAATCACATGATTAATCAATATTGATATGAAATCAAACAATCAAAGTCACAACCAAGATGACTAAAATTTTGCAAACACACTATCAAAATATATCATCAAACACGTAATCACAACATCAACACTGAATCAAGAAAAAATAAGAGAAATAGAGTTAAAAGAATTGGACCTCAAATTTATTTCAATCAAATCAGATACTTGATTCGAGCCCCGACGGACCTCAAACCAAACCCTAACTTGACAAGCCTCGATCCCAAACTTGGTTTAATCACCAAATTAGACCCAAAATATTGAAATAACAAAAACCCACAATAGATTTCACCGAAACCAAACTTAAATGGCCGGTTTTACTTATTTTGTTGCTGGACCTGGACTGCTATGGGTCGATCGGAGCTCCGGCGAGCCCCAATAGTGATATGAAGATGATGGTTATGGATGATGTTTCGGGCTTGAAGGTAAGAGAGAAGTGGATTCCTGCGAGAAACTCACCAAAAAAATATAAAACAATGGTCGTTCCCGCTAGTTTTCTTTGATATGCTCCCCTTTCACTGTTATACTGTCAATCTCTCAATCCCTCTCTCTCTCGATCTCCCTCTCATTCAAATCTCTCGATATCCCCTCTTTTCACTCAATTTCGCCTTCTCCTTTTCTCTTCGTATGTTACTGTATGCGTGAGTGTGTGCCCATTCTTGCCTCTGTGAGTGTGAGCGTATTTGAGAGTGTATTTTAGTTGGTGTGAATTGTCAGTGGATTGTCCATATTGTGAGGTCTAGTAATTTTCTCTCTGTGTGCACTGGTGAAGAAGAAAAAAATATGGAGTGTGTTGTCAAAATTTTATTGGGGGAGTGGTTAATTTTGTTATCAAAAGAATATTAGGGATTGGGTTTGTTATTTTGTCTTTTTATGGAGGGATATTTACATGGGTGAAGGTGCACGGTAAGACATGGGTAAAAATGATAAAAAATAATTTTGGGGAGGGACAAAATTACGTGTCTACATCATGCCCCTTTTTGGATATAAACGCAAAGTGTTTCCAGACAAAGAAGTAGACAAACGAGATAGATTTTTGACCCAACCATTATTGAAAGAACAAAACAGAAGGAAGAAAGATAATCGAGTTGGAGAGTTAAGTAAGGTCCTGTTGAGGTTTTGGTCTGTGGCTCTGTCAATTACATCAAAAATGAAAATTATAAGTTAAAAAATAAAATTACAAAAATCCTATCTATGCAGCTTTTCTTGGCCCTTGACTTGCTATTTCATTACCATGTTCTTCGGGTGGGCTCTCGACTTGCAATTTCATCACCTTGTTGCTTGGCTTTCAATTTCTTCACCTTATTCCTCAGGTGGGCTCCTGAAGTTACATCAAAACTAGAAAGAAAATTATTCCAAACAAAGATTATTATAAAGAGAAATTTTGTTTGGCAGAAAAGTAAAGTTCCAAAAATAGGAATTAAATTTTTTTCCCCAGTTTATCATCAGAAGACTTTTGTGAAAGTCACATCATAACTACTTGAAAAACCCAAAAAAAGAAATGCATCTTCTATGGGTTCGACTAGAAAGTGATTTTTCTAGGAGTCAAAGGGAATGACTTGACTAGAATGTACATTTTTTAGGAATCAAGGGGAATGACTCGACTAGGAAGTACATCTTCTAGGAATTAAAGGGAATGACTCAACCAGGAAGTACATCTTCTAGGAATCAAGGGGAATGACTTGACCAGGAAGTACATCTTCTAGGAATCAAGGGGACTGGCTCAACTAGGAAGTACATCTTCTAGGAATCAAGGGAAATGACTTGACAAGGAAGTACATCTTCTAGGAACCAAGTGGGATGACTCGACCAAGAAGTACATCTTCTGGGAATCAAAGGGAATGACTCCACCAGGAAGTACATCTTCTAAGAATCAAGGGGACCGACTTGACTAGGAAGTACATCTTCTAGGAATCAAGGGGAATAACTCGACTAGGAAGTACATCTTCTAGGAACCAAGGGGAATGACTCGACTAGGAAGTACATCTTCTAGGAATCAAGGGGAATGAATCGACCAGGAAATACATCTTCTAAGAATCAAGGGGAATGACTTGACTAGGAAGTACATTTTCTAGGAATCTAGGGGAATGACTCCACTAGAAAGTACATTTTCTAGGAGTCAAGACTCAAGTTAGGAAGTACATCACCTAATAAGTAAAATTTGAATTACCCAATCAAAGAAGTGCATCTCCTTACCAATGCCGGTTGAATTACCAAAATAAGAAAGTGCGTCTCCTTACCAATGACGCTTGAATTATCCAAATAAGGAAGTGTGTCTCCTAATCAATGCTGCTTGAATTACCTAAATAATGAAGTGCATCTCCTTACAAACTCCACTTGAATTATCCAAGGAAATGTGTCTCCTTACAAATATTGTATGAATTACCTAAACAAGGAAATGCGTCTCCTTACATATGTCGCTTGAATTACCCAAACAAGAAAATGTGTCTCCTTGCAAATGCCACTTGAATTACCCAAGAAAATGTGTCTCCTTACAAATGCCGCTTGAATTACCGGAACAAGGAAATGTGTCTCCTTACAAATACCACTTAAATTATCCAAACAAAGAAATGTGTCTCCTTACAAATTCCACTTGAATTACGCAAACTAGGAAATGCGTCTCCTTACAAATGCCACTTAAATTACCAAGACTAGGAAATGTATCTCCTTACAAATATCGCTTGAATTACCCAAACAAAAAAATACATCTCCTTACAAATGCCGCTTAAATTATCTAAACAAGGAAATGCGTCTCCTTACAAATACCACTTAAATTACCCAGGCAAGAAAATGCGTCTCCTTACAAATGTTGCTTAAATTATCTAGAAAAGAAAATGTGTCTTCTTAAAAATGCCGCTTGAATTACCCAAATAAGGAAATGCATCTCCTTACAAATGCTTCTTGAATTACCTAAATTAAGAAGTGCGTCTTCTTAAAGATGCCGCTTGAATTACCCAAACAACAAAATGAGTCTCCTTACAATTGCTTCTTAAATTATCCAGACAAGAAAATGTGTCTCCTTACAAATGCCACTTGAATTACCCAGACAAGGAAATGAATTTCCTTACAAATTTTGCTTAAATTATCCGGACAAGGAAATGCGTCTCCTTAAAAATGTCACTTGAATTACCCAAATCAGGAAATGCGTCTTCCTACAAATACCACTTAAATTATCCAAAAAAGAAAATGCATCTCCTTACAGAGACCACTTGAATTACCCAAGGAAATGCGCCTCCTTTAAATGCTATTTGAATTACCCGAACAAGGAAATATATCTCCTTACATATGCCACTTGAATTATGAGTTTTACCATTGTTTTGATTACCAAACCTATGCAACAACATTGCCTCTTTCATTTGTAGAAGTGAAATATTACGACCTTTGAAGTTTAGGCTTTAAAATCCTTGATTTAAAGGTAATATGTGTTCCTATTTCATACAAAGAAAACTTGTGAGTTCAAAAACATAGTGGCTAGTTTGTGGCTTTAGCTTTCACAACAATTGCTCTTTCGCTGGTCACATTCAATCTTGCTTTCAATCATTAACATATGTCATTGACTTGCTGCATCATTGACCGAAAATTAAATTATTAAGAGTGACTTTGAAACAAAATACAGCATGACCCGCTTTTCCATACTCCTTAGATAAACTCTTTGAACCTTGGTATTTTCATGATTTCTCAGATTTGTCTGCTAACGAAATTTTCTGCATGCCTTATTCCGGCTCACAATCATGTTTCTTTCATGCACTGGCCTTTCTATCTTTCTTTGTGCAATTGAAAGAGTTGATAGCTAGTTTTGAAATCTTTTCTCACTTGTTTTGACAGACTTGACTCAAAGACAAGAGAAAAAATGATAATAATTTTTATATTTGGATAACTGACTCTAGAAAATAAAATAAAAATAAAGAGAAGAAAGAAAAGACAATGAATGTACCCATTTGAAATAAAGAAATGAAAAATTTATCTAAAAATGACATTTAACTCTAATGATTATGTCATGCATTATGGATTAAGCTGCATGATCTTTCCATTCAAAGTTTCTACCAATTGTTGTTGAGTTAATGACCTTGAAACTGAGTTTCTTCCTTAGGTTAATTGCATTTAAGGCCTCATTCAACCAGTGGCTCCTTAAAAGGTTTTCGCCGACAAGCCTCTCTCATTTTTTTTCCTCAGCTCACCATTGCCTTATGGTGTTCGTGAGGGTTTTTCACCAATGAGACTCTTATTTTCATTTCTCTCAACTCACCGCCGTCTTACAGTGCCCGTGAGGGTTTTCACCAATAAAACTCTCTCATTTTTATCTCTCTCTACTTACCATCGTCTTACGGTGCCCATGAGGGTTTTCACCAATAAGACTCTCTCATTTTATTTCTCTCCTGATTCTTTATGCTGTAGAAGATGAGTAGTTCCCAAAATACATTATCTATACATTGCATATTAAGCCTTATCATTCTCAAAGATTGATCTGAAGGTCTTTCTTTGGTTGTAACTCACCTTTTGGATAAGGTTAGAAAGAAAGGACGACATGAGGCCCAAACGACACTTAAGTGGGTGGGACTTACAACTTTTAGAATCAACTCAAATAAAAAAAATTAACTCATGCCCCTATTTTTTTCGACTAGGTAACTCTAAATTGTTTATTTGATTGGACTGAGCCCAGAGTAGTGCAGCCTATGTATCTCACCCCCGAGAGAGGAGAATTAGCTCACGCGTAGTTTTGACAACTTGTTCTTTTGTTTGATTCTGATTTCTTCTTTTTTTTCTTTCTCTGACTTTTTTTAACTTTGAGACCTTTTTTGATTCTATTTTTCTTGACACTCTTCTTTTTTCTTTCTTTTTGACACACTTTTTTTCTTTTCTTTTTTTTTTGAAAATTTTCTAACTCTATTATTTTGCTCAACACTTTTAATTTGAGCTTTGCTAACTCTATCTTGATTCCAAAAGAGGTGTACAAAAGAAAATAAAACTAAGGCTCAAATGGGGTAAACAAAGTATGACACAATGTTTGGATAGCAGAATAAAATGCCTTCATCATATCAATCCTTGAAAATGCAAGTACATATCATGCAATGTGAAAGTGAAAGATGAAGTTCATTTGTGATATTTTTACAGCACTCACTTTAACTGAGCATGTACATCACTACTTCTTTTGTGTTTGTCAAACATACAACTCCACCTTTGGTGTACTTCCCTCACATCGAATGATCCATGCTTTCGTAGAGCTGATTATCTTTCTATTTCTCTTGATATAGGGATCACGCATCCGCTATTTGAACTAATTGAGCTATGCTTTTCAATTGATGACCAAGTTATCTTATGATTCTTTAAACAATTGGCTTAACTTTGAAAGAAGGCTTCAACATGGTCACCAAATGTCTTAACACTCTACCTATTTCTTAGATGCCTTTTCTGTAACCCTCTGATTCAATATTTCATGATTAAACTGAATTTTAAGATCTGGCTGAAAATTTTAAAAATATGTCATAACACTAGAACCAACTTAAAATAAGACAAAATGACAAGGGACACCACATCTCATTGAAAGGAAAAATAGAAGGGTTTAAACAAAGACGACAGAGAAACAAAACAAGATAGATTTCAAACTAAAACTCTGAAATAATTCAAAAAACAAAAAGGTAAATAAAACAAACTACCAATAATCCTTCCAAATAGGAAGGAGTGATTTTCAATTACTAAGCTTGACATCTTAGCCACTGATTTGCACATAATCATGACTAGATATTTCACCACTAACAGACACATTCTCTTCAACAAATAAGTTGTAACAACCCCAAACTACCCCTAGTCGTCACACGGTACTTACGACCCCAAAATACCACAAGCTAACCCCTGAATGATGTTTGCTGTGAGCACTGAATAATAATATTGTAATTAATACGAAAAATGGGCTGAAATGCCATAAGGTTCAAAATATCTAAAATACTGATAAAATATAACGTCTATAAAACTAAATATTATCTGAAAATCTAGTCTGAAAAGCCTCTAACTGAATCTGTCTGAAAGTGGAGTTGATGGGACAATGCCCCAACTAGCTCCATCTACTGAACTACTACATCTACTAAAAATATGAAATTATATAATATATTTGAATGATAAGGACTCACTGCTAAATCTACTGCTGTTGGCAGAATTTGAATCTACTATGCATGGTCGGGAACCTAAGCATCCGAACCTATGATATGAAACATCATAGTGCAGGAAAATATGCGTCAGTGCGTGGGAATGTACTGGTATGCTAGATTAGGAAAGGCTGAAGCAAGGGTTCATATACATGAACAATAACTGACTAAATGATAAAGAATAACTAAATATGAGAGTACATAGATAATCTGAACTACAAAAATACTGAGTATGCAATACTGTGCATTTAAATACATATTGTAACTGAGCTTTTCTGAAGCTAAGTACTGAATTCTAATAACTAAGTAACTGATATATGAGTTATTTATAACTGAATTACTGGTTCTGAATTAACTGTGTCTCACAGTCCTGATTCTGTAGAACTGAAATGAGTTCCCTACTGAAGACCTAAACTAAAACTAAAACTATGGGAGGTATCATCTAATCGATATGCCTCAATCTGAGCTAAGGGGTCTAACCTGTAACCCCAGTTAGAAGGGTGATAATACCGTACCACAGGTACTAATACTAGAAATCCAGGATGCCAAGCCTAACTGATGGGTGACACCTAGATGAAGCCAAGCCTAATCTGATGGGTGACCCTTGGGAGGTAGTCTAGCCTAGTCTGACAGGTGACTCCTCATCCTACACTGACTAAGCAGTTCTGAAGTACAGGGACTGCTACTAATGACTCTGCCTATCTGACGGGAAAGTCGTCATTCCTGCACTCGCTCGGTGCTAAATCTTACTCCCAACTGAAAGACAATAGACTGAGTATACTGAACAGGACTGGATTGAGACTGATTTTACTGAGTTTTCCTGAGTTCTATAACTGACTGAGTTCTGTAACTGACTGAGAGTACTAATGGTCATGACATGACTGATGCTATTCTGTAACTGACACTGGCTCTAGGTAAACAGCTAAATTGTCGGGTATTGAATACCCTAGGACTCGATAGCATGAAAAGTAAAGCAAAGCATAATCTTGAATAACATAACAATGTTCACTTGGTCATAATTCATTCATAGATACATTTCATCAAACACTTGTAATGATTAACTTGTACATGAATGGGATCATATAATAATATGTCATGCCTTCACTAGTCAGTTCACATAAGCATTTTATCAAATACTTGGGGAGCATGAGTATTTCACATGATAATGGTCATCATATAAACATCATGAATACAATACTTAATTGAAAATTCAAGGGTTTAACATGTAATTCATATAATTCCCCCTAAATACTATTCTATTTTTTATGAATCTTATCATAACCATGGATTGCAAACCAAATTAACATCATAGATGAATTAATCACTTTGTACGTTTAAGGGTTTATCAATATAATCAAATATTCATCAAATATGTTATTTAATTTCATGAAACTTGTATTTAAATCATGGATTGGAACCCAAATAATATCATGAACATGAATTCAATCTAAATCAAACATGAAAATCATAAATCTGAGATCTCGTAGGTTTAAAAAGGGATTCTTGGACTCTATGGGTGAAAGAAACCCATAGATGAACATATAACATACCTTAATTTGTGAGATTCCTGAAGTTCTTGAAGGATTTATTGGGCTTGACCTTGATTTCTTGAACTAGGGTTTCTGCCTCTTGAGAGAGAATGATTTTGTTCTTGAGAGAAAGTGAGGAAAAATGACATAGTACGATATTTAGGGCTTAATTTCATTTTAAAGGCTGATCCTGGGCATGGAAAAAGACCCTATTACCCTTAGAAAATTTTTAATTTTCATCACTGAAAACTCGAGTTGGGCACCTGGCGTGATGTGGTGCTATAGACCCTATTTCCCCTAGAAATTTTTTAATTTTCATCATTGAAAACTTGAGTTGGGCACCTGGCGTGATGTGACGCTATCGCGCCGTGTCACTGGAAACCAACGATTGGAAACTGGACTGATGGCGCGATGCGGCGCCTCACTAGTTGCGAATTTTTCCTTTGGCGCGACGCGCCATGATCGCGAAGTCACACTGAAAAGTGATAATTGGGAATAAGGCTAGTGGAGCAAAGTGGTGGTATCACGTTGTCTTACTGGTAAATGATAAATGCCATTTGGACTGCCTTCGTGACGTCCCAGAGTACTAGGTGGTACACTGTCTTAATACAATGGCTCTAACTCTTCGCCCGGGTGTCGGATTTGGGAGAATTTAGTATCGATGAAAAGCTTATTCTATTTCCCACACAATGAAAAGTCAAAATCTTGAAAATTACATATGTATAAAAGTGTATTCATCTTTAAAGTAAGTCTTTGACATTTTTGGGATGAATTTAAGCTAGGCAAAAGTATGGGGTGTTACATAAGTTCTGGATCTCCATGCTTAACACATTGCTTCCCATATATTGTGAATTATTGTGTATGGGTGAAGGATTTTGTGTGACCTTCGTAGTGTCAATGTTTTGCACTATGGTTAAATTTTCTTGAATCATCCTTTCTATTTCTCTTTTCAAAGCACTATAACCTTCAACACTATGACCCTGAGCATCAGAATTATATGCACATCATACATGAGGATCAAAATTTCTTGAATATGGATCAGGAGTACACTTGTTTGGTGGATAGCCAAAGAGGGATCCTCAGTAGAAGGTTAAGCAACAAAAGCACGGACAGTATGTGGTGCTGTGAATGTGGTAGATTTTTATACCGAGGAGCTAGAGAATGAGTGGTGGAATAGTTTGGGCCTTGTTGGCATTGTGGTGCATCAACAACAGCAGAAAATTAAGTTTGCAATTGTGATGGAAAACTCAAGGTATTTTTAGGGTCAATAGTAGAGAATAAAGGAGGAGATAGCCCACTACCCTAATCTCGATACATTTTCATCATTCGTTGCCTTATTCTCACAACTCTTGCTTTAAACTCTCATTTTCCTAACTCTTTGATTGATCCATGATGTCAGTATTTATCTCCTTGTTAGATACAACTAACCCTTTCTTGGATTTGGTATGATGTAGAAGACCAGCCAGAATGCCACAAACCAACCATCTTAAACTAACTGAACAAGAGATAGCAAATGCATTAGAGTTTAACAGCTTTTTCAAAATCTCTTGTTGTTTCTTTTTGTTATATTTTTGAAAATAAAATCATCGAACCCAAGAAAGACGCCTACGTATCTCACTCCTAAGAGAGGAGAATCAGGTGTCTGTAGTTCGTGAAGCCTTGCCAAAATGGCCAATCAAACTCTTTCGTCTGTTTTTCTTTAAAACTTTGAGAAGAAAAGAAAATAATGAATTATCAAAAGATTTGACAAAAATCTTTTTGAAATTTCTTTAGCTTTAAAATTCTATACAAATGAAACCTATGATTACCAAAGAAAATCTTTTTGGGTTTTCAATTTTGAATTTCATATAAAAATGAAATTTGAACCTATTAATGAATTTTTTTTTGTAGTTTTCTTTTGAAAACGTATATGAAATACCTACTCTAAATGAGGAGTGAAGAAAATCTTTTTGAATTTTTAGATTCCTATACAAAATGAAAACCTATTAAGGGAAATGAAACTTGAATTTCATATGACAATGAAACTTGAAACTATTAAGGGAAAATCTTTTTATGGTTTTCTTTTAAAGATGTATATGAAACACCTACTCTAAATGAAGAGTGAAGAAATTTTTTTTGGATTTTTTAAATAAGATCACCGAATTTTAGAAAGGCTGCCTACGTATCTCTCCCGAGAGAGGAGAATCAGGTGTGTGTAGTTCGTTTAAATTGGACAATTAATGATTAACTAATAGATTGATCCTAAATTAAGAGACACGACCAAACACAGACGATGAACAACGTCAGTAAAATCTTTTGGGGGGTTTTTAATTAGACAACAACAACAACAACAAACCCAGTGTATTCCCATACAGTGGGGTTTGGGGAGGGTAAAATGTACGCAGTCCGTACCACTACCTTCGAGAAGTAGCAAGGTTGTTTTCGATAGACCCCCGACTCAGGACAAAGAATAATAAGTAAATTCATAATAAAGCATGAAACACGTTGGAACAATAAAAATAAGGCACCCACACAGTAGAACCCTATACTAATAGACCAAAGGCACCCTCATCCACAATACCCCCACCCCAAAGCTCTCCTAACTTCTGACTACGGCCCACCCGCAGGAACTAACCTTCTACTCTTATTCGCGTCCTCCACACCTTCCTATCCAAGGTTTTTAATTAGACACTTCACATAAAACTGACACCAACAACTATGAAAGAAAAATATTTTTGGTATTTTCATTATATGAAATGTACAAAACTTCTACCATCTTTCTTGCATTTTTCTTTTACAAAAAGATCCTAGTAGAAAAAAAAACTTTTTAAAATTTTTGAATTATGAATGCATGCTAAAGAAATAAAAGAAAATTGTTTTTGATGCTTTTCTTTTCAAGAAATGAGTGTAATAGGAAAAAATCTTTTTGAATTGTAAAGAACAAAAGTCATAAAGAACTCTAAAAAGCCACGAAACTCTTTTTTGACTCACTTTTCTTTCGTTTTTTTATTTGAACTTTTCCTTTCATACACACTTTTCTTTAATTCTAGCACATGCTTTTCCCTAAATTAGTCTGTAAATGACCTTATTCCCCTCAAAGATGCAACAGTTAGCACATAAGGATGCTTCATGGGTAAGTCTCTTACAAAGGACCAAATGAGTCCCGCTAGGTCTCGATATGATTCAAATAAGCATGACCTAAAGGTTGACCTTGGCTAGGGTCACTAACAAGGCTGTTTGGGGAGCGTATGGTCGATAGTGGCTGCGATAACTTTCCACCTACTCCATACACTTAATGGCTCCCCCTCCTAAAATAAAAGTGACTCAACTAGAGGTCATGTACACATGTTTACTACGAGACTTGTTGAGAAGAACTACTCGGGTTATGCAAATGATGACAGATATAAAGCGGTAACACATAAGAGAAAAACTGTAAACATGTAGAACATAGGCACACAACAATGATAAAACAACCACAAATGATAACACAAACAATGTTTATGCACCCATAATGTCAAACTAAGTCGATACAACTCCAAAAAACAAGCTCAAATTCTAAAAAATTCCCCAGCAGAGTCACCAGAGCTGTCACAACCCTTTTTTTTAACCAAAAAAGGATAAATTTTAGTTTAAGTTTTAAAGGGTTTTTATTATTAAGTGACAAAAGATAAGATTTGTTTTGAAAAGGATTTTTTTTTCATTTAAATTCAGAGTCACCACTTGACATAAATTGAGTGTGCCAAGTCACCTTTGGAAATCCTTTTCAAAATAGTTTGACTCTCTAAAACTGGTTGGCGAACAGAGATTCTGGTTAAGGAATTCTGTTGACCAAGGGGAAGGTGTTAGGCACCCCTTAATATTGTGGTTCAACCACGGTCACTTCGCTATCATGACACTATAAAATGAATAAATCTCACAAAACACACAAGAAGAAAACAACAAACCACACAAAATTCAAAAACCAAAGTAATATCCAGTCTGAATTATACAGTCCCAAAATAGAAAAATACGAAAATATAAATCCTATTCTAAACTAGTCCTAGACTAAACTCTACTCGATGTACCGGGTCTTGATAACGAACCTCCTTTGAGTACAAATTCCTTGGGGCATTCCTCGGATGAAACAATACAGATACCTCGGGGCATTCTCTGGCCAAATAGTACAATTGATCCAAGTGCGACAAGACAAAACCATTCAACACACATTTTTAACATTCACCAATCTATAATTCTTACATTTGCCTACCCGAGCCAACTGTTTGCCTACCCAGCTTGACCTATCATGACATTATCACATTCAATGATATCAATAAATCAAAACAACTAATGCTTCATTCTTATCAATTTTCAATTTTCGTCCCACTTATTCCCAATCACATGATTAATCAATATTGATAAGAAATCAAACAATCAAAGTCACAACCATGATGATTAAAATTTCACAAACACATTATCAAAATATATCATCAAACACATAATTACAACATCAACACCGAATCAAGATAAAATAAAAGAAACAGAGTTAAAAGAATTGAACCTTAAATTCATTTTAATCAAATCGGATACTTGATTCAAGCCTTGTCGGACCTCAAACCAGACCCAAACTCGACAAGCCTTGATCCCGAACTTGATTTAATCACCAAATCAGACCTAATATATTCAAATAACAAAAAACCGTAATATATTTCACCTGAACCAAATTCAAACTGCTGGTTTGACTTGTTTAGTTGCTGGACCTGGACTGCAATAGGTCGATCGGAGCTCTGGCGAACCCCAACAGTGGTAGGAAGACGATGGGGATGGATGATGTTTTGGGCTTGAAGGTAAGGGAGAAGTGGATTCCCACAAGAAACTCATAGGAAAATATAAAACAATGGTCGTTCCCGCTGGTTTTCTACGATCTGCTTCCGTTTCACTGTTTTGCTCTTAATATCTTGATCCCTCTCTCTTGCTCGAATCTCTAGATCTTGCCTGTTTTCATTTGATTTTGCCTTCTCTTTTTCTCCCCGTATGTTACTGTGTGCATGAGTATGTGTCCATTCTTTCCTCTATGAGTGTGTGCATATTTGAGAGTGTATTTTAGTTGGTGTGAATTATTAGTGGAGTGTGCATATTGTGAGGTCTAGTCAATCTCTGTGTGTGTACACTGGTGAAGAAGAAAAGAAATATGGAGTGTGTTGTCAAAATTTTATTGGGGGAGTGGTTAATTTTGTTATCAAAAGAATATTAGGGATTAGGTTTGTGAGGGATTTGTTATTTTGTCTTTTTGTGAAGGGATAATTTCATGGGTGACGGTGCGCGGTAAGATAGGGGTAAAAATGATAAAAAAATAATTTTAGGGAGGAAGAAAATTATGTGTCTATAGTTTCAAATCTTACCCATGGGCTGTAACTTATTATTTGAAAGTCCTTGGGATAAGTCTTGCCTCTAAGGCAAGAGCTATAGAATATCTCATAAATCAAAACACAATGTGGTAATGTCAACTCTTTCCCATGGGGCACAACTTGTTACTTGAAAGCCTTTGGTCTAAGTCTTGCCTCTAAGGAAAGAGTTATAAAACATCTCATAAATCAATACATAATGTGGTGGTGTCAACTCTTGCCCATGGGACATAACTTGTTGTTTAATGGTCCTTAACAAGAGTTATAAAGCATTTCATAAGTAAAAAACACAATGTGTTAGTATTGACTCTTGCTCAATGTACGTAACTTGTTTGGAAATTCTTAGGATAAGCCGTGCCTATAAGGTGAGAGTTGTAGAACATCTCATAAATAAATACATAACGCGGTAGTGTCAACTCTTTCCCGTGGGGCATAATTTGTTGTTTGAAAGTCTTTGAGCTAAGTCTTGCCTCTAAGGCAAAAGTTATAGAACAACTCATAAATGAAGATATAACGTGGTAGTGTCAACTCTTACCTGTGGGGTATAATTTGTAGTTTGAAAGTCTTTGAGCTAAGTTTTGCCTCTGAGGCTAGAGTACATATCATAAATGAAGACATAACGTGGTAGTGACAACTCTTGCCTGTGAAGCATAATTTGTAGTTTGAATGTCCTTGAGCTAAGTCTTGCCTCTAAGGCAATGGTAGTAGAATATCTCATAAATGAAACATAACGTGGTAGAGTCAACTCTTGCCCGGACATAATTTTTTGTTTGAAAGTCCTTAAGCTAAGTCTTGACTCTAAGGTACACTACTAAAAAAACTATTTTTCCAACCACAAAAAACTAACCACAGCTTGTGGTCGCAATAAAAGCGACTATATGTGGTTGTTTTTTTTTTTAAAATATTATTTTTAAAAGCGACCACATTTTTTTTAAATATTTTTTTTTAAAAAAGCGACCACATGTGATCTTTTTTATATTTTAAAATTTCAAAATAATCAGTTCAATAATTTTTATATTAATTATTATTTCTTTTTAAAAAAAATAAAAAGAGCAACCAATTGTGGTCGCTTTTAGATTTTTAAAAATAGCACCTGAAAATAATTTTAAAAAACCAATCACTTGTGGTCAATTTTATTTTTAAAATATAATAAAAAGCTATTTTTAAAAAGCGACCACTTGTGGTCGATTTTATTTTCAAAATTGAATTAAATATATTTTATAAAAGCGATCACAAGTGGTTGGTTTTGGAATTAAAAAAATAAAAAATAAAATTATTTAGGAAACCGACCACTAAAAAATATAAGTAAAAGCTAATTTTAGAAAGCGACCACTTGTGGTCGGTTTTATTTTCAAAATAAAATTTAAAATATTTTATAAAAGAGACCACATGTGGCAATTTTGGAATTAAAAAAAATAAAAAAGAAAATTATTTAGGGAATCGAACACTTGTGGTCTCTTTTACATTAAAAAAATAAAATATTTTTAAAAAGAGGCCACTTGTGGTCGGTTTTTATTAAAAAATAATTATATATAAAATCAAATATATTATTTTTTGAAATTACAATGATCACAAGTAGTCGATAACTAATATAACAATAATAAAAATCAATTAAACTTAGATTTTGTAAAAAAAATTATACTAAAAAATATATCAAATAGAATAAATAAATTGCGTTAAACATAATCTTTATCTTTCACTTATTTATCAATATATAAGATAAATATTTTTTGTTGTATATACGTTAAATGACGTTAAATATAATCTTTGTGTAATGAATATGTCTATATCATACAATTGAGGTAATGATATTATGCTACTATTGTAGTTATAATAATGTAACGTACATATATAATCAATAAGTCATCAAAATATAATGAATGTGTTGTATTATGTGGTAATATACTTGTGGATGTGATGTATATAGTACGTATTCAAGGGTAATATATATATATGTATATATATATATATATGATATGATATAATGATCGATCGATGGACGATATAATAAAAAACTAGCAGAATCTTCCAAAGATATTGAATATCTTGATTTGAAACGATCGAAGTAATAATATATTGTACGTTGAAGTTATATTAATGTAAGCTAATCAAATTAATTGATAACTCATCAAAGTACGTATATGATATATATAGTACGTATTTAGAACTTGATAGTCGATAGTGTGTATATCTGTGTGTATGTATAGGTATATATAGAGTGTGTATATGTATATATATATATATATATATATATATATATATATATATATATATATTATGTTGTGAAGGTATAATAACTTAAAATAAACTAACCGATAATTCATCCGAGTATATGTGAAATACGGTGTATATTATTATGGGGTAGTAAAATAGTGTATGTGATATATATAGTATGTATTCAAGAGTATATATATATATATAACATGTAGTGATCGATGAATGATGTACTTGAAAACTAGAAAAATCTATCAAAACATATTGAATACCTTGATTTGAAATGATCGAAGTAATAATATACTGTACATTGAAGTTATATTAATGTAAGCTAATAATCAAGTTAATCGATAACTCGTCAAAGTATGTATATGAAATACGTTGCATTATATTATGAGGTGATATACTCGTGTACGTATGTGATGTATATAGTACGCATTTAAAACTTGATAGTCGATAGTGTGTATGTGTATGTGTATGTATATGTATATATATATATTATGCAGTGATGTGTGTAGTGCGTAGTTCAAAGCTTACATTTATATATAAGTATGTATATCTCCAGTGTAGTGATGTACGCAATCCGTAGTCAAAATTAAAGCTAAAAAAATATATCCAGTTATATATTGAATATACCGATATCATGCGTTGATCGATCAAGGTGATATATAGTATACCATTAAAGGTATAATAACATAAAATAAACTAACCGATGTATATTATGGGGTAGTAAAATCGTGTATGTGATCGATGTATATAGTACATATTTGGAAGCATGATAGCCAACAGATTAACCGATAACTGAATCTAATTAACCGATAATCCAACAGATTAACACGTTATATTACGAGGTATATTTCAAATTTATTATAAATTAAATATAATATTTTCTGTGTGACATATGTAATTTATTTGTAAGAATAACAATTTTTATAATATTTTTAATTTATTATTACTATGAATTTATTATTATATTTAAATAGCAGCCTAAGTTAATTCAATTATCTTCTCAATTTTATTTAAATTTTAGCCAACCTTATATCTAATTGATGTCAATTTTAACCTAATTTTGAATTCAATTTGGTTCATTTTTATACCAATTTTCATTTTATATCTGATATAATATTTTTTACAATTTATCAATCAAACATAATAGTTTATTATTTTTTCATAAACATGCACACTCACAATTATTTTACAAAATATATTATATATTATTATTATTATCATTATCGACAATTTTAAAATAAATACTCATAATTTATAGGTGTATATTTTATTTTGAATTATTATTATCGTTGATTTTAATTACACAAATTATTCATAACTAATCTGAGAATAATTATATTATTTGTTTTTTCCTATTATATTATTTATTTTGACATTATTGATACATTTATTAAATTATTTGATCTCAGTCGTTGATCAAAGCTGATCCAACGACTGAGATCAATTCAACTCATTCTTTTCTTTTAAACCAACAACAAACCCTAATCTCCCTCATTCAACAAAACAGTCGTATCTCCTCTATAAGATCTCTCCGCTGCTCCACTTCCACCACTGCTTCACCATCAGCGAGTCCATCGCCGCTCTTTCCTCAATTGCCTTTACCACTACTACTCCACCAAGATGCCGCCTCTCAATGTCACTAACCGAACAAAACCATCCCCCACTGGCGAAATCCGCCACTGCCAGTAAGAATTCCACCAGTCAATAATACAAGAGTTATCAATAAATGAATAAGTTTGAAAATGATTAAGTTTATAGAGTTGAAAATGTTTAGGTGTAGGTACCTGAAATGTGAACTTTTGTTTTGAATTTAGTAAAGATTGGTAACTTGTGAAGTGAATCAGTGACTAGAAAATGTTGAAGAGGTACTTGAAATTTGAACTTTTGTTTTTAATTTAGTAAAGTTAGGTAACTTGTGAAGTGAATTAGTGACTTGAAAATGTTGAATTGTAGGTACTTTAAATGTGAATTTTAGTTTCGAATTTAGTATAGTTTGGTAACTTGTGAAGTGACTTAGTGACTTGAAAATGTTTAGGTGTAGGTACTTGAACTGTGAACTTTTTATTTTGAATTTAGTTTAGTTTGGTAACTTGTGAAGTGACTTGAAAATGTTTAGGTGTAGGTACTTGAAATGTGAACTTTT
>NC_061112.1:9783655-9785388 GCF_002878395.1 Capsicum annuum | reverse complement strand
GTGTAGGTACTTGAAATGTGAACTTTTCATTTTGAATTTAGTTTAGTTTGGTAACTTGTGAAGTGACTTAGTGACTTGAAAATGTTTAAGTGTTGGTACTTGAAATGTGAACTTTTGTTTTGAATTTAGTTAAGTGTGGTCACTTGAGAAGTGAATAAGTGACTTGTGGTTTGAACTTAGTTACTTGAAATATGAACTTGTGTTTTGAATTTAGTTAAGTGTGGTCACTTGAGAAGTGAATTAGTGACTTGAAAATGTTTAAGTGTAAGTACTTGAAATGTGAAATTTTTATTTTGAATTTAGTTTAGTTTGGTAACTTGTGAAGTGACTTAGTGACTTGAAAATGTTACTTAGTGACTTGAAAATATTTAGGTGTAGGTATTTGAAATGTGAACTTTTGTTTTGAATTTAGTAAAGGTTGGTAACTTGTGAAGTGAATTAATAACTTGAAAATGTTGAAGTGCAGGTACTTGAAATGTGAACTTTTCATTTTGAATTTGGTTTAGTTTGGTAACTTGTGAAGTGACTTAGTGATTTGAAAATGTTGAAGTGTAGGTACTTGAAATGTAAACTTTTCATTTTGAATTTAGTTTAGTTTGGTAACTTGTGAAGTGACTTGGTGACTTGAAAATGTTTAAGTGTAGGTACTTGAAATGTGAACTTTTCATTTTGAATTTAGTTTAGTTTGGTAACTTGTGAAGTGACTTAGTGACTAGAAAATGTTTAGGTGTAGGTATTTTAAATGTGAACTTTTGTTTTGAATTTAGTAAAGGTTGGTAACTTGTGAAGTGCATTAGTGACTTAAAAATGTTTAGGTGTAGGTACTTGAATTGTGAATTTTTCATTTTGAATTTAGTAAAGGTTGGTAACTTGTGAAGTGAATTAGTGACTTGAAAATATTTAAGTGTAGGTACTTGAATTGTGAATTAGTGACTTTTGTTTTGAATTTAGGTACTTGAAATGTGAACTTTTATTTTGAATTTAGTAAAGGTTAGTAACTTGTGAAGTGAATTAGTGACTTGAAAATGTTGAAGTGTAGGTACTTGAAATGTGAACTTTTTATTTTGAATTTAGTTTAGTTTGGTAACTTGTGAAGTGAATTAGTGACTTGAAACTGTTTAAGTGTAGGTACTTGAAATGTGAACTTTTGTGACTTGAACTAATTATTTGAATGTGATTGATTGTGTAGATAGAACCTGATTATAGCTAGATAGATCAACGAAATAATGATAATAGAATGGGTGAGGCTGAGAATGAGGATGCAGATGCGGATGATGAGTTGTAGTTTTTAGTCTTTTCTATGTTTTGTAGTTTGGATTTGAAACCTTGATAAATTTTTTAAATAATTAGATTTTTAATGTATGTATTCTTATGGTGGTTGATTGTATATTAAATGTTGATTGGTGGGTTGTACTGTATAACAGGTTTAACGGAATGTAGCATAACTATATGTTGCTATTATTTTACAAAATTACCAGAAAAACCAACCACCTGTGGTCAGTTTTTGGAAAATTTTCAGAAAACCGCCACTTGTGTTCGGTTTATAAAAAAATTTCCAAAATAGCGACCACATGTGGTCGATTTTTCTGAAAATTTTTACAAAAAACCGACCATAATATAATTAATTAAAAATAATTTTATTAAATAAATTATTAAATAAAAAATCGACTACATATGTTTGCTTTTTATATAAATTAATTAATTAATTAATATATAAGAAATTAATTAATTAA